>NC_084551.2:32732500-32905000 GCF_033978685.3 Nerophis lumbriciformis | reverse complement strand
ACACATGGTATAAATGTGCCTTGCGCGCATCCGCCAATGTAGTCCGACGATGTAGTCAATAAGCTCCCTTTTCTCTATCCTCCTGTTGTGGGGCAGACTGGGTCGGGCATGGACATGCATCCTTCTCTGTTGCCATTTCTAATAAAAAGTAGCGTATAGTTCGATCATATCTGTCAGCAGACTTGCTATGGAAGCACTAAAAACTACAACAATGTGGGCGGGGATAAGACACAGTAGCAGTGGAGGCACGTGATAAGACCGCCCACAATCGGCACATTCTGAAGAGACGGTCAGAAATCTGCTTGAAAACGTTCTGAAAAACATAATCCATGCAACATTTCAACAAAAGAACCACCGTTACATGTGATGTAGACTACAAAGAAGTGTTTTAAATGTAGAAAAAAATCACAATAGGACCCCTTTAACAAACAAAAAGGACCCATTTAACAAACAAAAAAATAAAAATACTTTGAGGGGAAAAAATATTGATCTACCGGTAATCGTATTAATATATATCATATACTGGTATTTATTTTATAGATCGATCCGCCCTCTTATGTGTCATGTACTGACTGCGACTGACACATCAACAATTGCATTACTATTACAGTTGTATTATCTTTTCTGTAACTCTTATGAAGCTACTTGTTAATTTCCTGTTTATAGCTGCTTACTTTCTGCTGTAACATGGGTCCATCTAAACTTTTTAAACTGTACTTCACTGTTGTTTCTGGCTAGTTTAGCGATTACCGTATTTTTCGGACTATAAGTCGCAGTTTTTTTCATAGTTTGGCCGGGGTGCGACTTATACTCAGGAGTGACTTATGTGTGAAATTATTAACACATTACCGTAAAATATCAAATAATATTATTTAGCTCATTTACGTAAGAGACTAGACGTATAAGATTTCATTGGCTTTAGCAATCAGGAGTGACAGATTGTTTGGTAAACGTATAGCATGTTCTATATGTTATAGTTATTTGAATGACTCTTACCGTAATATGTTACGTTAACATACCAGGCACGTTCTCAGTTGGTTATTTATGCGTCATATAACGTACACTTATTCAGCCTGTTGTTCACTATTCTTCATTTATTTTAAATTGCCTTTCAAATGTCTATTCTTGGTGTTGGATTTTATCAAATAAATTTTCCCCAAAAATGCGACTTATACTCGAGTGCGACGTATATATGTTTTTTTCCCTTCTTTATTATGCATTTTCGGCCGGTGCGACGTATACTCCGGAGCGACTTATAATACGAAAAATACGGTACATTATGTTTTTTTTAGTTGCTTGGTCGATTTTTACGCGCGAGCACAGTGGCTCCATCTACAAAAATGGACGCAAGAAACGTAAGTAGGGATGTCCGATAATATCGGGCTGCCGATATTATCGGGCTGCCGATAAATGCTTTAAAATGTAATATCGGAAATTATCGGTATCGGTTTCTAAAAGTAAAATGTATGACGTTTTAAAACGCCACTAACATGGACGTAGGGAGAGGCACAGAGTGCCAATAAACCTTAAAGGCATTTCCTTTGCGTGCGTGCCGTCCGAGTCACATAATATCTACCGGCTGTTTTCATCACAAATTATTGCGATGCATACTTGGTCAACAGCCATACAGGTCACACTGAGGGTGGCCGTATAAACAAGTTTAACACTGTTACAAATATGCGCCACACTGTGAACCCACACCAAACAAGAATGACAAACACATTTCGGGAGAACATCCGCACCGTAACACAACATAAACACAACAGAACAAATACCCAGAATCCCTTGCAGTACTAACTCTTCCGGGACGCTACAATATAAACCCACCCGGTACCCCCTACCCCGACCCACCCAAACCCCGCCCAACCCCACCTCCTCATAGTCTCTCTCAGGGAGAGCATGTCCCAAATTCCAAGCTGCTGTTTGGATAGATAGATAGATAGTACTTTATTGATTGCTTCAGGAGAGTTCCCTCAGGAAAATTAAAATTCCAGCAGCAGTGTACAGAATTGAGATCGAATTTAAAAAGTAAAAAGTAAATAATGGGGGTATAAATGGAAACAGAATAGAAAAATATTACAATAAGAATAAAAATAAAAAGTAACGATGAGAATAAAAATATAACAGTAAAATAAGAATATAACAAGAGAAACTAGGCAGTAGTGACCATGTTATGAAAAAGTATTGCACTGTTATTGTTTTGAGGCATGTTAAAAAAAATAATGCACTTTGTGACTTCAATAATAAATATGGCAGTGCCATGTTGGCATTTTTTTCCATAACTTGAGTTGATTTATTTTGGAAAACCTTGTTACATTGTTTAATGCATCCAGCGGGGCATCACAACAAAATTAGGCATAATAATGTGTTAATTCCACGACTGTATATATCGGTATTGGTTGATATCGGTATCGGTAATTAAGAGTTGGACAATATCGGAATATCGGTAAAAAAGCCATTATCGGACATCGCTACACGGAAGTTAACTTCATGATTTGTCGTTAAACAAGGACTAAAAACATAAGATAATGTTGCACCTTTCTTATGACACACAGCAAAAAGTCTTGCCTGTCAAAGTTGTTCCATCAGGCGGAGGTTTGATAGCGATCGTATCCAAAACAGCTGACTGTCATTAGCGCCGGCGGAAATGTCGCAAAGCCCATTTTGATGTGTCTTTTTTATTAATGTTCAGTGAAAATAGCTGCATGTTTACGTTCAAACATACATTAAGTCCTCTTATTATGTGTTTAAAGGCAGTGTTGTTGAGCTTGGAAATGACAGCGTACAACCGCGACGTCATCACAAGTCTCTGCTGAGTGGAGAGGTTTGGAACTCTACACTTTGGCCAGCGTTTGTAAAAGTCTGACGTTTTTAAGGACAAAAGTATGCGTCTGCGTTTGGACAAGAGGCCTAAACGCAGAGATAAGTATGCGTTTTTTAAGTATCCGTGTTCGTGTGGACATGGCCTTAACGAAGCAAAATGCCGTAAAAAAAAACTTAGGACGCCTCGACGCAGCGGAAATTCCTCGAATATATTTTGTATTCGAATTACTCAAGTAATTGTTTCAGCTCTAGATTCAAGTCACGCCAACTTCACTCTCTCGGCTTCCGTCTGCTCCAACATCTCACCCTTCCTTCGTGCTGGCTTCTATAAGTAGTTCATCCTCTGTATATTCAGCTTCAAAAGTGGCCTTATGGTTAGAGTATCCGTCCTGAGACTGGAAGGTTGTTAGTTCAAACCCCGGCTGAGTCATACCAAAGACTATAAAAATGGGACCCATTGCCTCCCTGCTTGGCACTCAGCATCAAGGGGTTAGAATTGGGGGTTAAATCACCAAAATGATTCCTGAGCACGGCCACTGCTTCTGCTCGCTGCTCCCTTCACCTCCCAGGGGGTGAACATGGGGACGGGTGAAATGCAGAGGATAATTTCACCACACCTCGTGTGTGTGTGTGACTATCGTTGAGACTTAACTTTATAAGGTTGTCAATCCTGATTTGTCCAAAAATAGTTGTCTTTAATTTAATACGATAGATCTAGTGCTGGTCAGGGGTGTCACCACCTCCAAAGTTATGGTACTCCCATATACTAAAGTGATGTCCGATCATTACCTTATAAAATTCAAAGTTCTGACTCATTGTCAACAAGCTAATAATAATAATAACTGCTACAGCAGCCGCAACATTAATGCTGCCACAACGATGACTCTTGCTGACCTACTGCCTTCAGTAATGGCCTCATTCCCAAATTATGTCGGCTCTATTGATAACCTCACTAACAACTTTGGCAATGCCCTGCGCGAAGCCATTGATAGTATAGCACCGCTAAAGCAAAAAAGGGCCCCTAAAAGGCGCACACCATGGTTTACAAAAGAAACTAGAGCTCATAAATGATCATGTAGAAAGCTGGAATGCAAATGGCGCACGACTAAGCTTGAGGTTTTCCATCAAGCATGGAGTGATAGTTTAATAACTTATAAACGCATGCTTACCTTAGCTAAAGCTAAATATTACTCAAATCTCATCCGCCTCAACAAAAACGACCCTAAATTTTTGTTGAGTACAGTTTCATCGCTAACCCAACAAGGGACTCCGCCCAATAGCGCCACCCACTCGGCAGATGACTTTATGAATTTCTAAGAAGAATATTGAACTCATTAGAAAGGAGATTAAAGACAACGCATCCCAGCTACAACTGGGTTATATTAACACAGATATGACTGTATATACGACAGATACCGCCTTCCAAAATAGTCTCTCTCTTTTTGATGAAATAAAATTAGAGGAATTATTACGGCGTGTAAGTGGGATAAAACAAACATGTTTACTTGACCCACTTCCTGGGAAACTTATCAAGGAGCTTTTTGTATTATTAGGTCCATCAGTGCTAAATATTATAAACGTATCACTTTCCTCTGGCACTGTTCCCCTACCATTCAAAAAAGCGGTTATTCATCCTCTGCTCAAAAGACCTAACCTCGATCCTGACCTCATGGTAAACTACCGACTGGTGTCCCACGTTCCGTTTATTTCGAAAATCCTGGAAAAAATTGTTGCACAGCAGCTAAATGAACACTTAGTGTCTAACAATCTCTGTGAACCTTTTCAATCCGGTTTCAGGGCAAATCACTCTACAGAGACAGCCCTCGCAAAAATGACTAATGATCTATTGCTAACGATGGATTCTGATGGGTCATCTATGTTGCTGCTTCTTGATCTTAGCGCTGCTTTCGATACCGTCGATCATAATATTTTATTAGAGCGTATCAAAACGCGTATTGGTATGTCAGACTTAGCCTTGTCGTGGTTTAACTCTTATCTTACTGACAGGATGCAGTGCGTCTCCCATAACAATGTGACCTCGGACTATGTTAAGGTAGCGTGCGGAGTTCCCCAGGGTTCGGTTCTTGGCCCGTCACTTGTTATCATTTACATGCTGCCGCTAGGCGACATCATACGCAAATACGGTGTTAGCTTTCACTGTTATGCTGATGACACCCAACTCTACATGCCCCTAAAGCTGACCAACACGCCGGATTGTAGTCAGCTGGAGGCGTGTCTTAATGAATCTATACAATGGATGTCCGCTAACTTCTTGCAACTCAACGCCAAGAAAACGGAAATGCTGATTATCGGTTCTGCTAGACACCAACATTTATTTAATAATACCACCTTAACATTTGACAACCAAACAATTACACAAGGCGACTCTGTAAAGAATCTGGGTATTATCTGCGACCCAACCCTCTCGTTTAAGTCACACATTAAGAGTGTTACTAAAACGGCCTTCTTTCATCTCTGTAATATCGCTAAAATTCGTTCTATTTTATCCACTAGCGACGCTGAGATCATTATTCATGCGTTCGTTACGTCTCGTCTCGATGCAACGTATTATTTTCGGGTCTCCCTATGTCTAGCATCAAAATATTACAGTTGGTACAAAATGCGGCTGCTAGACTTTTGACAAGAACAAGAAAGTTTGATCATATTACGCCTATACTGGCTCACCTGCACTGGCTTCCTGTGCACTTAAGATGTGACTTTAAGGTTTTACTACTTACGTATAAAATACTACACGGTCTAGCTCCAGACTATCTTGCCGATTGTATTGTATTATATGTCCCGGCAAGAAATCTGCGTTCAAAGAACTCCGGCTTATTAGTGATTCCCAGAGCCCCAAAAAAATCTGCGGGCTATAGAGCGTTTTGTATTCGGGCTCCAGTACTATGGAATGCCCTCCCGGTAACATTTAGAGATGTTACCTCAGTAGAAGCATTTACCGTAAGTCCCATCTTAAAACTAATTTGTATACTCTAGCCTTTAAATAGCCCCCCTTTTTTAGACCAGTTGATCAGCCGTTTCTTTTCTTTTCTCTTCTCCTCTACTCTGCTCCCCCCTCTGCCTTGTGGAGGGGGAGACACACAGGTCCGGTGGCCATGGATGAAGTGCTGGCTGTCCAGAGTCGGGACCCGGGGTGGACTGCTCGCCTGTCTATCGGTTAGGAACATCTCTGCGCTGCTCACCCGTCTCCGCTCGGGATGGTTTCCTGCTGGCCCCACTATGGACTGGACTCTCACTATTATGTTGGATCCACTATGGATTGGACTCTCACAATATTATGTCAGACCCACTCGACATCCATTGCTTTCGGTCTCCCCTAGAGAGGGGGGGGGGGTGTTACCCACATATGCGGCCCTCTCCAAGGTTTCTCATAGTCATTCACATCGACGTCACACTGGGGTAAGTTTTTCCTTGCCCTTATGTGGGCTCTGTACCGAGGATGTCATTGTGGCTTGTGCAGCCCTTTGAGACACTTGTGATTTAGGGCTATATAAATAAACATTGATTGATTTGTTGTCGATTACCAAGTCTGCCATGATTAGAAAACACACATTCGTTGCCAGAAGTTGGAAGTGCGCTGCTTTGGAAACGGACATCAATGCGCGGAAGAAATCAGGAGAGGAACACACCAACCGAAGACATGACCGAATAAAGTGATCAAAATACGGTAAATATTGTACATATTACATGTTGTTATGAACGTGTCTGTTACTATATTATATACAGACTTGTATGACTGATCTGATACTATGTAAGAGTGCAGAAGTGTTACTCCAGTGACGTGAATCTACAGAAATTACCAAAGAAGCTCGGAGTGGAATATTCAAAATAGCTGACTGAATTTGTGGCATTTTGTGATGTAAAGACGGCATTTTCACATAATGTGCGGAATGTAAATAAAATTGGATATGGTTTAATGGATAAAATGAAACACAATTAAGCATATAAAGTTAACTTGTTTTTCCACTCTACTGGTACTTTAAATCTGTATTCTTAAAATTACTATTGGTAATATACGGAGTTCTTATTTTTTGGGTTAAATTGTTTTATTAAGCCGGTGACATACTACAGCTTTAATGTTAATCTTTATCTCTTCCAAAACGTGTTCTAATGTGTGTTTGTGTAAAACACCAAATTATGTAAAAGTTGTCTAGCTGTTGATTTTAGATTATAGAATTTTAGCTCTGGTTAAAATGGGGGAACCAATATTTGAATAAAACAAACAAAAGCGATGGTCTGTTTCATCCTACCTGGTCGTAGTTATCGTGACCGTGAAAGAAAGGTTCCTTTCTGAAGATCATGCTGGCCAGCATGCAGCCCAAACTCCACATGTCCAAACTGTAGTCATACATCTGCACGAGAGGCAAAAAGGTAAATAGTTGACAAGCGTGTGCCAATCAGAAAAACTTATGAAAAAAGAAATATGACCTCACCTGGTAATCTACCAGCAGTTCAGGTCCTTTGAAGTACCTGGAGGCCACTCGCACATTATATTCCTGGTTTGGGTGATAAAACTCCGCCAATCCCCAGTCGATTAAGCGAAGCTGAACATTTACAGGAAAAATAGAGATGTTTTCATAATAACAGTGGAATAAAACGCTGTCTTTCTAGAGAAAAATGCGAGAGCCAATACCTTTCTGTGTTCATGATCGATCATTACATTGTGTGGCTTCACATCTCTGTGCATGATGCCCATACTATGGCAGTAATCCAAAGCCTAAAATGACAGCAGTGTTTATACATTAGTAGCAAACACTGACAAACGAGTGCCCAATCAAAACCATCACACAAAGTTGACTTGCTTACCTTTAAGATTTCGTACATGTAGAACCGTATGTCAAAGTCAGATAGTGTTTGATACAATTGCTGTAAAGCAAGACACATGTTATTAGATGTTTTATTCTAGAAAGGAGATGCAAGGTAGATTTGAACCATACCTTGAAGTCTGTGTTGTTCACATGTTCAAAAACCAAAGCAGGGGTTCGGGACTACAAGAAAAGTGAAATTACGCAACACTTTAAAAGCAAGTGTAACTATTCACATAAACAAGGTATATGCAGATTTCAACAAGTCAAATTTTGTCAAGACTTTTAAGACCATAAAGAATACAATTTATGACCCATTTCACATCCATAGTGGCAAAAACAACATGAAGGAAAATCGGACAAATATGAATTTATTCACAGCGCTTTCACATTGGAATACAAAACACTTTGCCTAACTAAAAACACCAGAAGCCTCTCTATTGTAAAGTGAACCAATATATGGTTGAAAACCAGAATTGCATATTGGCAAACTTTGTTGGTCCTATGATGAGGTTGTGGCTTGTCCTGGCTGTACCCTGCCTTCTGCCCTGGGATAAGCTCCAGCATCCCTGCTACCCCAAGAGGGACAGGCGGTGGAAGATGGATGAATAGATGTAATAGCCATGGTGTGCATGTGTTACACACAAAGTTTTGAATAAATGTTTAATTAACTTAAGTGTGCTTACGTACACAATATTATTTTGTGCAATGACAGATGTCTGGGGTAGCAAATCTATGTTGTATGTTTGTAATTAGTATGTGTAAAATTAGTTACGAACAAATTAGGGCCGTCAAAAATAACGAGTTAACTCATGTGAGTTATCCCCAACAATTATCGCATTAATCATGTATATACGCAGATTACCGGTAATTAATCGTGGATGGTTATATGAAAGGCAGCACAGGTTTATATGATCAATGATCAGGTCAGCGCAAAGATGAGTGAGGAGACTGACTGGTGTGCTGTGCTCTCTGGTAAATTTCACTTTAAAATAAACCCCGACAGAACTTTAAATACAATTGTTGGCAATGTTTGAACAATTAATTGATGTACATTGAAGTAAAACATTTGAAAATGTTCCTGTATGACACTGAATAAAATTGTATTTGTGTCAAAATATTGGGGTCGTTATGTTAATTTAAATTATACGAACAAGTAATAATCTGTGATCAATCATGACAAATACAAATTAAAAATTGTGATTCATCTAATGGAAAATGTTATTATTTAATCGTACAAATACATACCACAGGATCCTTGACAATATCTAACAGTGAGATGATATTTGGGCCACCCCTGAGGTTCTCCAAAATCTTTATTTCTCTCTTAATTTTCTTTTTCTTCACCGGCTTTGCAGAAAAAGACAAAAAGCAACCATTGTTGGAATTCCAAAACTTTCTCATACATTCTGCCACATAGACAGAAGAGCCTTACCTTTAGTATTTTGACAACCACTTTTTCATTGTTTGTGATGTTTATAGCTTCAAAGACCTCACTATATTTGCCTCGCCCAAGTTTTCTGACTAGCTGATAGTCGTCCTGGTTTCTGAATGGGCAACAATGTTTAGATTAACAACATTTTCAATTGATAAAGACTACTACTTGTGCTAAACCAGTTCACATTTGTCTTACCCCCACTCAACAACATGGGACTCGTAGTCCCAGTATTCCCTTGGTCTCTGTGTGTTTACATCAGGGTAAACTCGAGAGCGGCTTGGGACAGGGCCAGACATATTCTACACGGAATCTTCTCTAAATCTCCTAGAGCAAAACACAGCAACAATGTCACCACTAGTTAGAAGAATATTTATTTTCAACTAAAGACATGATAGGGTTGCACGATTTAAAGAAACAAAACTTGGATTTTCTCTCTCCAAAATTGCGAATAGATTTGCAACTTTTGTATTTTAAACCTAAAAATGCCTAAACTACCGTACAAAAATAACGAGTGAAGGAAGACATGATACTTTTAGACTGTCAACATATTCTTGTCTGAAGGTGTCACACATTAGAACAAGATGCAATAATTTACTTGACAAAGTATTTGGCTTTAAGCAGACAGACTGTCTACATCATGCTCTTAAATTCAAGAAATACGATAAAACTATACGGTGATTATAATGTAATGTAATCATATACAATAACAATATAAAATATTATACACTTGTATTTCTCATTACTGTAAAATTGTTTACCATTGTACTGTAATTGGAAGGTAAACAAGGGAACAATTTCCCTTGTGGATCATTAAAGTTTGTCTAAGTATAATTCTAAATAACTTTATCCTAAATAAAAATACTTACATTTCTGCTAGCAAAATGTAACGTCAAAAATAAATATTGAACATCTTGAAGTGCATTTTTTACCAGTTGGAACAACAGGGTCAGACGTTGTCTTGTTTATTTCCATCATGTGATCACGGCATTATCGCTCGTTCGTCCGTGATTGCCCATCCAATTTGAAGCTGAAATTTTTCAGCGGGACATTTGGCCTTGTAATCATATGTTTATTCCCTTAATTTATGTCATTTTGCAGACCTGGTGAGTCAAGAGGCTGTCTGTATGTGTGTCCTGTGTTAAATAAACACGCTCAGGTGTTGACAGTGATTCCCAGAGAGACATCTTTCTCGCTGTTTGAGCGAGAGACGAACAAATACGACGCTCAACAATTCTGACAGGCAAATATGCCTGTCACTCAAATGCCGGTGACGGTGGGAGGGGGAAAAAACTCAGCCTCTTGCAGTTAATTATCGCACTAATTAAATGTTGAACTTATGTTGATTAATCGTGCAACCCTAAGACCTGTTCACAGTAATCACATAAATACCTGGACGGTTTTCTCCAGGATGATGGTGACAGATGAATTGAAGTGAGATTAGTTGCGATGCCACTGAAGTTGGAAAGCTACTCTGGCAAACATATTAAAGGCACATTGTTAAAGCTTGGATATGTGACTTCAAGTACCTTTCTATGCAAAATTAATGGATCCTTGCATGAAACTAATTACATTACATGGCAGACAATATGTAAAAAGGTAAACTACTAAAAAAGCCACCTGGGTGTTAAATGGGGGCATCCAACCAATTTAATCAGGAGGTACAGGGTTCAATACAGTCATCACTGGGGGCAACCGCAAGGGAATATCTCCTGTCAGGGAAACAACAAAGTAGGTTGATTAGAATCAATGCTGTCAATGAGTCAAACTATGCTAACGCAAGCCATTTATTATGGTTTTAACGTCTACATTTCTTTGATGTAGCCGAGCAACTAATTCACTTAAATGATGCGATCGAGTGTCACGGGACTCGGGGCGGTTGTGGCCAATTTAAGAAGAATTGAATGAACAGGGCGGGTATACGCGGAAAACCTTATTGGTCCCCGGCCTGCACAAGTGCTAAGAAGCTAATGCTAACCAGCGGGCAAGCCGGCTAGCTGGCTGGGATGCTAACTGCTTAGCATTAGCTCGTCAAGTGTGAAGGAAAAGCCGGCTGGAAAGTCACATATAACACAACGTGCAAGCACCGCGAGGACTTGAGGACACTGTATATTAAATACTTAGTAGTAAAAGGCAACAATCGCTTAGTCATATTATCTTCATTTATGTTGAGCCGACGTAGAAGCTTCGAAAAATGTATTTCCTAGAGCTAAAAAGTGCTAAGCCAACATGCTAATAGAGGGGGGAGTGAATAGCCTGCTTTGGATGGCGAGGCAACTGGCTGACAACGCCTTAAAAACACCCTACAAGCAGCAATGTGGCCGCGGAGAGGTACCGAGGCTGCTCTTCGTGTTCCCAGCTGCCCTTCTCTGGTAAAAGGCTTAACGGCAGCGACAAACATACGACGATTTGTGCTAAAATACGATTACCTCTCAGCGTTGCTGGGACGTCAATATGGCGATGCTTGGGATCAAGAGCTTAACACGAGCGCAGTTACCGGCAGGGGGCGCACTTCCCTTGTCTTTTTCCGAGGACTTTTTTGGCTGCATCCGCCTCCAACAGGTCGTATTCAAGATGAACTTTGCACAAGAATCCAACATTTCATCTTCGCTGCGTTCCATTTGATTTAGATAGTTTTTTGACACTGCGGGTATTTAAAAAAAATATATATCTGGGGATAAATATTAGGCCTGCGAATCTTTGGGTGTCCTGCGATTCGATTCAATATCGATTCTTGGGGTCACGATTCGATTATAAATCGATTTTTTTTTCTCGATTCAACGCGATTCTCGATTCAAAAACGATATTTATCCGATTCAAAACAATTCTCTATTCATTCAATACATAGGATTTCAGCAGGATCTACCCTAGTCTGCTGACATGCAAACAGAGTAGTAGATTTTTGTAAAAAGCTTTTATAATTATAAAGGACAATTTTTTGTCAAATGATTGCAATAATGTACATTTGTTTTAACTATTAAATGAACCAAAAATATGACTTATTTTATCTTTGTAAAAATATTGGACACAGTACAGTGTGTTGCAGGGGCGTCACTAGCTTTTAAGGACAGGGGGGGCTTAGCCCACAGGAGAGCGAACGTAGCGCACGAGCACAAAACTTCACAAACGGCTAACAAAGACTTAGAAATTATTAATTGTTATAATTATTATTTGAAAATCCTATGAAATGTTTAACAAGCCATCCTATAATAATACAACAGCTATTAATGTTACAATACAATAAAACAAATATATTTAATTATGTTTTTTTCATTATTTTAACATTAGGCTAATGCATATTACTTTATATAGATTCTACAAGAGTAATGTGGGCATTGTCTATATGAACAAGTCCAAGGACCGCAAGCAAGGTCGCAGAGAAATTGCGGACTGGATTTTGAGTGATGTGGGCATTTTCTATATGAACAAGTGGAATGGATTGGATACCGACACACTAAAGGGGCTCTCTACCTTAAAGTACCAATGATTGTCACACCCACACTAGGAGTGGTGAAATTTGTCCTCTGCATTTGACCCATCCCCTTGTTCACCCTCTGGGAGGTGAGGGGAGCAGTGGGCAGCAGCGGTGCCGCGCCCGGGAATAATTTTTGGTGATTTACGCTATGAAGTGAGGGGAAACTGAGTGAATAATGACAGGTTATATGATTAATTTATTTAAATTCATATTCGGGCCACTTTATAATGAATATGTCGGCATGTATTTGTAAAAAAAAAAAAAAAAAAAAAAATATATATATATATATATATATATATATATATAAAACACTAAATTATTTAGGGGGGCTTAATAATATTTTAGGGGGGCTCGAGCCCCCCTAATATAGGCCTAACAACGCCAATGGTGTGTTGTCAAGCTTAATTATGAGATGCGATGCAAGTGTAAGCCACTGTGACACTATTGTTCATTTTTATTAGATTTGTATTATTTTTTTTTAAAATACATGTCTAATGATAATGTCAATGAGGGATTTAATCACTGCTATGTTGAAATTGTAACTAATATTGATACTGTTGTTGATAATATTCCTTTTTGTTTCACTACTTTTGGTCTGTTCCGTGTCGTGTTTGTGTCTCCTCTCAATTGCTCTGTTTATTGCAGTTCTGAGTGTTGCTGGTTTTGGAATTGGATTGCATTGTTATGGTATTGCAGTGTATTGTTTTGTTGGATTGATTAATAAAAAAATAAATAATAATAAAAAAATAAAATAAAAAAACGATTTTTGAAAAATGAGAATCGATACTGAATCGTACAACGTGAGAATGGCGATTTGAATTCGAATCGATTTTTTCCCCCACCCCTAATAAATATAGCAATAAAACACTGAATGTCCATCCATCCATCTTCTTCCGCTTATCCGAGGTCGGGTCGCGGGGGCAGCAACCTAAGCAGGGAAGCCCAGACTTCCCTCTCCCCAGCCACTTCATCCAGCTCCTCCCGGGGGATCCCGAGGCGTTCCCAGGCCAGCCGGGAGAGATAGTCTTCCCAATGTGTCCTGAGTCTTCCCCGTGGCCTCCTGTCCATTACCATCTATATTAACGTGGACCCCGACTTAAACAAGTTGAAAAACTTATTCAGGTGTTACCATTTAGTGGTCAATTGTACGGAATATGTATTGTACTGTGCAATCTATCAATAAAGTGTCCTGGGCATGACGTTAAAGTGCATCCGGCAGTGGAGGCTCCTCTATGGGGTCTTGGGGCACTAGGAGGTTAACCCCTTTACTACTGTTACCCCAGGCCTAGTACCTGACTGCCCCCTAGCCAGGGATACGGTGAAGACCTCAATGGCGGAGCAGGCGGAAGACGGTAGATGTAAGAACTACCACAACTACTGCGATGGCGAAAGAAGGCTGCAGCAGAAAAGGGTCCCCAGTCGTCTTGGACTCATGTCACTGTACCCTGACCCGATTCTATCAAGGATCGTGTGGTGACTGTCTGTGCACCAGTCTCCCCACGTTAAACAAATTCACGCACAGGCATCCTCCATAAAGGGATACACCCCTACCAGGAGGATCGTCATACTCGTTTCGAGTGACCGCCAATGACTAATAAAAGTTTCAATCAATCAATCAATCAATGAAGAATATGCTCTTTGTTTATGCTTATATGGGCCATTGTACCTAATCAATGTAATTTGTCTCCCAATGTTTAACACATATAAATTTAAGTGTAAAAACATTTTTTCTTTAATTAAGAAAAGTGTCCTGCACATTGATCTGATTGCACATTTAACGAATGTAATTTAAAACAATATTCTGCATCTCACTGCTCCCTAAAATGACACTTCTGCTTTACCATGAAATATAATCACTTTTCAAAATATTTATACACATTACTTTAATATATATATATATATATATATATATATATATATATATATATATATATATATATATATATATATATATATATATATATATATATGTCTTAATAAGGTTATCCAAAAAATAGTGCTCGATACCGTAGTAGAGCGCAATATATGTATGTGTGGGGAAAAAAAATCACAAGACTATTTCATCTCTACAGGCCTGTTTCATGAGGGGGGTACCCTCAATCGTCAGGAGATTTTAATGGGAGCATTCGCATACCATGGTTTATATAGGGCACAGAGTGGGTGGGTACAGGCTGGCCTAGGGGCGTGGTGATTGGTTCATGTGTTACCTAGGAGGTGTTTCCGTCTATGGCGGCATGTTGTTACAATTTCGCTGCGCTTGTTGAGGGATGACAGGTCTGGACGGTAGATAATAAACAGTTTCTCTTTCAAGCATAGGTTGCATCTTTTATTACCACTATTGTAAGGTGTGCTGGATGCAAGAATTTGCCATGTTATTGAATATTCAACATTATTGTCTTTGAGGTCCCAAATGTGTTTGCTGAGTTCTGTGGTATTTCGCAGGTTTTTGTTCCTGAAAGAAGCCTTGTGGTTGTTCCATCTGGTTTTGAATTCACCCTCGGTTAATCCTACATATGTGTCGGATGTGTTAATGTCCTTGCGTATTACCTTAGATTGGTAGACAACTGATGTTTGTAAGCATCCCCCGTTAAGGGGGCAATCAGGTTTCTTTCGACAGTTACATGCTTTGTTGGTTTTGGAGTCGTTCTGACTGGGGGTCGACGGCTCATTTGCAATTGTTTTGTTGTGGTTTGAGATGATTTGTCGTATATTGTTCATGCAGCTGTAGCTCAATTTGATGTTGTTCTTGTTGAATACTTTTCTTAGGTTGTTGTCTTTGGGAAAGTGTTTGTCAATCAGGTTGAGGAATTTGTGTCCAATGTTCGTTGAGACGTTTTTGCTGTATGGGCATCATCTGGTACAACCCCCCATACAGCAAAAACGTCTCAACGAACATTGGACACAAATTCCTCAACCTGATTGACAAACACTTTCCCAAAGACAACAACCTAAGAAAAGTATTCAACAAGAACAACATCAAATTGAGCTACAGCTGCATGAACAATATACGACAAATCATCTCAAACCACAACAAAACAATTGCAATGAGCCGTCGACCCCCAGTCAGAACGACTCCAAAACCAACAAAGCATGTAACTGTCGAAAGAAACCTGATTGCCCCCTCAACGGGGGATGCTTACAAACATCAGTTGTCTACCAATCTAAGGTAATACGCAAGGACATTAACACATCCGACACATATGTAGGATTAACCGAGGGTGAATTCAAAACCAGATGGAACAACCACAAGGCTTCTTTCAGGAACAAAAACCTGCGAAATACCACAGAACTCAGCAAACACATTTGGGACCTCAAAGACAATAATGTTGAATATTCAATAACATGGCAAATTCTTGCATCCAGCACACCTTACAATAGTGGTAATAAAAGATGCAACCTATGCTTGAAAGAGAAACTGTTTATTATCTACCGTCCAGACCTGTCATCCCTCAACAAGCGCAGCGAAATTGTAACAACATGCCGCCATAGACGGAAACACCTCCTAGGTAACACATGAACCAATCACCACGCCCCTAGGCCAGCCTGTACCCACCCACTCTGTGCCCTATATAAACCATGGTATGCGAATGCTCCCATTAAAATCTCCTGACGATTGAGGGTACCCCCTCATGAAACAGGCCTGTAGAGACGAAATAGTCTTGTGATTTTTTTCCCCCACACATACATATATATATATATATATATATATATATATATATATATATATATATATATATATATATATATATATATATATATATACATATATATATATATATATACATATGTATATATATATATATATATATATATATATATATATATATATATATATATATATATATATATATATATATATATATATATATATATATATATATATATATATATATATATATATAATATACAGTCGTGGTCAAAAGTTTACATACACTTGTAAAGGACATAATGTCATGGCTGTCTTGAGTTTCCAATACTTTCTACAACTCTTATTTTTTTGTGATAGAGTGATTGGAGCACATACTTGTTCGTCACAAAAAAACATTCATGAAGTTTGGTTATTTTACGAATTTATTATGGGTTTACTGAAAATGTGACCAAATCTGCTGGGTCAAAAGTATACATACAGCAATGTTAATATTTGGTTACATGTCCCTTGGCAAGTTTCACTGCAATAAGGCGCTTTTGGTAGCCATCCACAAGCTTCTGGCAAGCTTCTGGTCGAATTTTTGACCACTCCTCTTGACAAAATTGGTGCAGTTCAGCTAAATGTGTTGGTTTTCTGACATGGACTTATTTCTCAATTTATTCACAATATACTCCATAAGTAATAACAATAAATAAATAATAATTAGTGAAGTAAGTTATATTTCATATGGTGAGATGAGTAAGATTATCTAGAAAATGAATGGATGGATGAGATAAATTCTGAATGTTTATTATGGTTCTTCTTCTTTGTACTTTGTAAACACTTTAAGTTTGAAGAGTTTCTTGAAGTAGATTATAGTAGTACATTGTTTGATTTCTTTGCTTAATCCATTCCATAATTTAATTCCACATATGGATATACTGAAGGTTTTAAGTGTTGTACGTGTCTACACATTTTTTTAAATACAATTTTTCTCTAAGGTTATATTTCTCCTCTTTTGTTGAGAATAATTGTTGTATATTCTTGGTTAGCAGATTGTAGTTTGCTTTGTGTACAATTTCAGCTGTTTGCGAATACATTATGTCATGGAATTCCAGTATTTTTGATTCAATGAATAAAGGGTTTGAATCTTCTCTATATCCAACATTATGTATTATTCTAACTGATCTATTTTGTAACACCGTTAATGAATGAAGTGTACTTTTGTAGTTATTTCCCCATATTTCTGCACAGTAACTCAGATATGGTTCCATTTTCGGTCTTCTCTTTTTCAACATTTGGGCTATTCAACTGGTAGCCTTGGGACGGCGTGGCGCAGTGGAAGAGTGGCCGTGCGCGACCCGAGGGTCCCTGGTTCAATCCCCACCTAGTACCAACCTCGTCATGTCCGTTGTGTCCTGAGCAAGACACTTCACCCTTGCTCCTGATGGGTGCTGGTTAGCGCCTTGCATGGCAGCTCCCTCCATCAGTGTGTGAATGGGTAAATGTGGAAGTAGTGTCAAAGCGCTTTGAGTACCTTGAAGGTAGAAAAGCGCTATACAAGTACAACCCATTTATCATTTATTTATTTAGCCTTAGTTCATTCATTTCATTTTTTCCCCCCATTCATTTATCTTTCAGTTTAGTTAACAAAACCTGTCAGAGACTTTTTGCATCAGATTCTTAAAATGTGCTGTCATAGATGTATTCTCTCACTAGCTTTTTTTTCAAAAGGTCCGTAAAAACATAAGAGTACTCCTGTAACTGTGACAAAATCAAATGTCTCATGAATATACAAAGTAGGAGTACTTGTGAAGGGACAATCCTCCCCTCCACCCAAGTCCTTAGCTTTCTGGAAACGTGGCCCCCAAATCAATTTAGTTGAATATCCATCTTTTAAACAGTTCAATATGAGATTTGCGGTTAAAAAATTGTTTAGTTGTAGTTTATTTTGAGTTAGTTACGACAAGAAGATGCCACTGATTCGGTGGAATGGCCCTGACACAATGATGTGAAGGAATCTGCAACAAGAAAGAACATGCTCATTGCATCTTTTGAAAGGATGCTTCAGTTTAAAAAAATAAAGAGCCAGGGGCACTTCCCTCTGATAATAATTGACCTACGTGTAACTGAGACAAGTCAGGTAATGTTGAAACGAGTTCACGTTGAAGTATCAATGGATCTTTGTCAGCTCGCTTGGTCAAGCAATGCACCGTCGAACAAAAAAAGGATGACGCCATTGAGTCAATGCCTATCATTAAAGGATAAAGGCCCACTGATGAGCAGGTGCTACTCATACAACTAGTGGTGGGTGATACATACAAAATGGTATCAATCTGGTAGCAAGGGAATTGTTCAAATTCCTTCATGATTTTGCCTTTGATTTATTGATCATGATATTAGTCAGAATAAAACAAAGGACAACAATTTTAAGATGTCATCAAACGTATTTGAGAACGATTGAACAATATCACCAAAATAATACAATAATTCCCTTTGATAACTTTCAATTGTTTGAGCACAATAAAGTCAATAGTGCAAAATAAGTAAACAAAAGCCCAAAATATTGGTTGTCATTCAAACAAATATAGAAGGAACTGAAAAATATATATATCGTTGTGTCACCCTGGTATCGATCTGATACCATTGGTATGGATGTTTGGATCGATTTGGTCACCCTCCCAAATAAAAGCCTCAGCTGCAGTGCTGCTGCATCACTGGACATCCCTGGATACCAAAGACAACAATGAGGCTGTAAGTATTCTTGTGTGGTTTTATCATAATTCTTTGTATATTTTAGCATGCAAAACAACATCACCATGATGCGATCCGTGCAATTCCAACAAAAAGCTGAAACATACTGTATATTTTTCAGCTTCACATGTTGGTTGATGCTACTTCCGCTTGTGACAGCAGCCCCGATAAGAGGTGAGACAAATGAATGCAAAAGAAAAATACATTTAACTTACTAACTTTCTTCGGATGACTTGTTTTTGTATATCACTTCTTTTCTAGCTCCGAGAGAAAATGTTTTAAGCTTTCTCAACGGTGAGAATTGGATTCATTACCTTTAATGGTTAGAAGGAGACATTGTCTGACATCATCACTTGCTGGCTGTTGTTGTAGATGCACTTGGAGCAGCCACTGAAAAGGCCATATCTGAAAACATGACAGGTATTTGCAAGAAATAAAGAAGGTGTTAAGGCTTTTTCAGGATTCAAAAATGTTACAAAAGTACATTTAATATGTCATGGTTTTTATTTTTAAATAAGGTTTTTTTATTACTTATAATTTAGTGTATGACACAAATGTGTTTTTCACTTACAATACAATAGCCATTGAATTATCTTTTTTTTAGTTTTATATTGAAAATGTGCATTATTACTTATAAAATTACCAGAATTGTATTCTATAATATAATATTTATTTATTACAATTTAATGGCAGCACGGTGTAAAGTGGTTTGTGTTCGTGCTGCACAGCGATGAGGTCCTGGGTTCGATTCTCAATTTCAGGATCTTTATGTGTGGAGTTTGCATGTTCTCCCCGTGACTGCGTGGGTTCCCTCTGGGTACTCTGGCTTCCTCCCACCTCCCAAGACATGCACCTGGGCATAGGTTGATTGGCAACACTAAATGGTCCCTATTGTGTGAATGTGAGTGTGAATGTTGTCTGTGTTGGCCCTGCCATGAAGTGGCGACTTGTCCAGGGTGGCCTTCCTGGGGATAGGCTTCAGCGCCCCAAACCCTCACTCCCCCAAGAGGGACAAGCGGTAGAAAATGGATGGATGGGTGTTATACAAATATGTATTTTTATTTACAATACATTAACAGCTTAATTGTCATTATTTTTTCAGATTTATTTTATATTTTGTGGATTTTTGGAAACATTGCATTAATAGTGACCTTTGAAATGACCAGAATTGTATCATATTTATTGAATATAATATTTATTTATTGTAATTTAAAGTGTTATATAATAATAAATGATAAATGGGTTATACTTGTATAGCGCTTTTATAACTGTATTTTTTTTATTTATTTACAATACATTGGCAACTTAGTTTTCATTCTTTGTTCATGTTGTTTTTTTAGGTGGATTTTTGGAAACATTGCATTAATAGTCACCTTTAAAAATGACCAGAAGTGTATTCTTTTTTTAATATAATATTTACTTATCATAGTTTTATGTGTTACACAAATGCATTTGTATTTACATTTAGCCACTTAATTCTCATCTTTACCCAATTTTTTTTGTTTTGTGTGTGTATTCTAGAAAATAATGCATCGCTATTGATCTCCTTGAACCTGACTAGGATTTTATTAGATTGATCTAATATTTTATGTTTTCTATATTAATATAATGTTCATATTTATTTGCTATTTATTTACACTTCATTCAGCTTAATTCCAAGTAAACAGTAGGATTAAGGAATTCAGATATGATCAGAATTAAAATTTTAGTGATGTAATATTTATTCAAAACATTCTAAGCTAATATATTATTCATAGGTTCTCAATAAGATTTAACTAATGTTTTTTTCAAATATATATATTTTCTTTTAGAGGATTTTGCTTTATACATCAGTTTCATTCATTGCACTTCTACATTTTTTATATTTTTATATATTTGCACATTGTTTTTCTAGCATGCACACATCGCACTGTATGGAATGGCCTCAATCTCGTTACCTTGCGTAATGACAATAAAGCTGATTCTGATTCTGATTTGAATACACCTTCACCTTTATAGCAATGAGCAGGTGTTTTTAAACATTTGACTGTATTTATTGTTATTCAATATATGGTATACATTCCAATATGTTTATGCATATAATTGTCATTACTTTTTTAATGCAGCACCCAAAAAACCTCCAATCATACCAGAGGAAGAGGATTCTCAAGGTATATTTCCTACTGTTTCTAAACAATACAAGTACAAGAGGAGCTATTATCTTTAGGTATAATAAATCAGATAACACATACAGGTAGTTGTGCATTCATTATGTCTGCTGTCATTACTTCAATTAATTCCCAGATGTTTCCGATGATCAATCTAATGAGCGTGGCAACCAAGATGCATTTGCAGGTAATATTTTATGACATGGCAACTTTTGTACATCATTCCTCATTGCCCTCAAATAAAATAAACACATTCATATTTCAGAACCTGGACTATCTGATGCAAACCTTGGAGATGTTAGCAGAGGTAAGTGCAGCTATTTTAATGAAAACTTTGAACAGAAATGCAAAATCAGCATGAATTAATGAGAATAAAGTGCAGTGGATCAAAATTGCTGGTTAGTCTTTTACAAGAACTACAAAACCAGCATGTGGCATATTCTAACAACAATATTTTATAGTGTATTCAAACACACTCAAAATACCAGTCCAGTAGGTTTTGACGTGGGTAATGACTTGAATCATCACATATTAAAGTTGAACGTATACAAACATAACCATGACATCTGTGAACATTTTTAATTCTGCTTATAGATAATAATATTTTATAAATTCATAATAATTTCCATAAAATAATTGCATGATTATCTGTTTGTTACTAAATAAGATACCATTTATTTTGTATATATTTTGTACATACACTTTGTATGTATTATTGTATACAATATTATATGTATTGTATATATGTTTGTATATGTGGACATGACCCCGAATGTCAAAATGTACTGCATATAAGAGGGCCCTGAATATTATTATAAATATCAAAATAATTCTAAATCCCATTTTTTACAATCATGCATGTGCTCAGTATCAGTGAAATAACTGTGGCAATAAAAAGGTAGTCTGGACATTATGCTCTATATCCTCTAAGCTTTAACATACATGTTTCATACTCCAGACCTCAAATATAAGACAACCGGTATAATAATCAGGTTAATACGACAATTCCTCTTAGAAAAGTCCCTAAATTTTATTGAGCTGAATTTATTTCATGGTCCTTTCTCTTTAGTGTGCTACCTCAAAAAGTCTCGACTATACTTTTTAACGAAGGAGGGAAAAAATGTTTGGTCCTATTATTTTTTTGTTGTTGGATTGCAATAATTAGTCCAACACTAGGCTGAACGAGGGATGTTCTGATCAGGGTTTTATGTTGCCGATTCTGATACGATCATCTATGAGTGACATCGGCCAATACCTACTGTACACCGATACCGATCACATATATTAACTAGAGATGTCCGATAATATCGGACAACAACCGATAAATGCGTTAAAATGTAATATCGGAAATTATCGGTATGTTTTTTTTTTATCGGTATCGTTTTTTAATTTTTTATTATTAAATCAACATAAAAAACACAAGATACACTTACAATTAGTGCACCAACCCAAAAAACCTCCCTCCCCCATTTACACTCATTCACACAAAAGGGTTGTTTCTTTCTGTTATTAATATTCTGGTTCCTACATTATACATCAATATATATCAATACAGTCTGCAAGGGATACAGTCCGTAAGCACACATGATTATGCGTGCTGCTGGTCCACTAATAGTGTGGAAATTTCTGGCTCAGAATGGCCAAAAGTATAGATGTTTGTGTCCAAGTTTAAGGAAACGGCATGCTGTCTTCTTCTAGTGGAATTATTACAATCTTTGTAAGCTGGGTAACATTTGCTGTGGTCTGGAACAATATGGCACACAAACAACTATGAGAAATGCAGCCAATATTACATACAGATAATGTGCCAGGAGGCATGCAAATATAAATTAAATTCACAGAGGACATAAGTAAAGGAAATTAAATGAGCTCAAATATACCTACAAACAAAGGCATAATGATGCAATATGTACATACAGCTAGCCTAAATAGCCTGTTAGCATCGATTAGCTCGCAGTCATGGATTGACCAAATATGCTTGATAAGCACTCCAGCAAATCAATAAAATCAACAAAGCTCACCTTTGTGCATTCACGCACAGCATAAAACATTTGGTGGACAAAATGAGACAAAAAATTAGTGGCATAAAACATGTTTTTCTGTGGCAGCATCGGAGAAATTTCCACATGTAAACAAACTAGGATGAGTTCAAGGATCACTGAAATTAGTAGGACAAAACAGTACTTGCCAAATACTCTCATCAGTGAAGCATGTTTAACATAAACAGTGGGATTTCTAACAATTAAGAAGGTTTGTTGTTTTTTTCTCCTACAGAAACAATATTAAAACAAAAAATATATTATTTTCTTCATCTTTTAACATTTTCACACATCTCTGAAAGAGGTCCAGGGAGCCACTAGGGCGGCGCTAAAGAGCCGCATAGAGCCGTGGGTTGCTGACCACCGCTCCATATATTCAGTTTCATAACAATAAGGTTGTGAATCCTCATTTGCCCAAAAATAGTCGTCTTTGTTTTCTGTTACCAAGTCTGCGATGATTAGAACACACTCGGGTTTGTTTCCGGAAGTAGGAGCACAGTTTCTGCCAGCCAGAGGGGATCTGTGTTTGTAATTGGCCTTGATTGGCAACGACGATCACATACTTTTTCACGGAAATCGGCCGATCACATCCCTAGATTGAACCTACATGTCCTACTGTACTCAATGTACGACAGTCAGTGCAACACTTTCTCTGTGCTTTCAAAGACGACAGCTTCGAGGTTCCTCAGACAAAAGAAGTTGTTCAACCGCTAACCGTGAGGCAGGTGGAAGCAGCCATTGTGGATGTGACCAGCATGGCATCTCCCGATCATCAAAGCGGCGAGCATGCTGATCTGGACAGCGAGGAAGACGGCGTAGGAGTCGCAGCTGTCCAAGGTCCAGGGAAAGCCTCACCTGCAGGGCTCAGCTTGTTGGGCCAAAGTGGAGAATTAGACAGTTTGGAGGAAAGCAACGTGAGACCTGCTACGGTGGTCAGACAAATGGACTACGATGGTGAGCTCAGTTTAAAAAATACACAGTAAATATGTATAGGAAAATTAAGTTTGAGCATTATATATTTCCCACAGAAACAAGAGAATTTGTGAGTTCTGAGACACATCCAATTGGTAAGCCTGTATAGTTGCACTTGTTCTTTTTAATTAAACATAACTGTTTGTCTTGTGTTTCAGCCAAGTATCCTGTCAAGTCCAGCCAAAAAAACCTTTGATGGGAACATGCCTAGAAGTATTTTTTTTTTAGCAAACTTCTTTGTATTTTGTTGTTGTTTTTACTTCATAATTCTATTTGCATGTATGTAGTTTGTCCTGCAGCCACGAGGAATACAACGTAGACTAGAATTGTTTCTCTTCATCCTGGAAATGACTCACAGATGTTGACTCACAGAAAGCAGACAGCTTGATTCTAAGTATACTCTTCCTAAAATAAGACACAACATTTAAAATAGTCTTAAAATGTGTGTCCTGTTAGCAGATACCTGTGATTTTTTATAATAATTGTCAAACATTAAAAGTACCAAGTGAAAAAAAGATATTGAGCAATCCTTGCACTGGTGTGTGTGAGTGACGGGAAGAAAAGTTCTGACTTGCTTGGATATACATTTTTGCAGTTTATGCTTCACATTTTGTTTGGAAAACTTTAAAAAGTATCTCAAAATATTCAAAGCAGTTCTTTGAAGAACTCAATAAATACAGTAATCATTAGTATTAGCTTATCTAACTTTTTTTTAACAATACATCGTTTTTTTAATCAGTGTGCCTCTATAGCTGCTATTATACATTATGCTTTCTGGGATTTTTTATGCAAATGGCCCTTGGTCCTCACATAGCACTGTAAAAAATGTAATTGTAAATTCTAAGCAAATTATTAGGTAATATTTGCATTACATTTACAATAATTTACCGCGAAATATTTTTACAACAATTTACTGTAACTGCAGAGCTGTGATTTTATGACTAACTACAAAAAAGTTACGACTAAATGCTGTA
Source organism: Nerophis lumbriciformis (assembly GCF_033978685.3). Lineage (NCBI taxonomy): Eukaryota > Metazoa > Chordata > Actinopteri > Syngnathiformes > Syngnathidae > Nerophis > Nerophis lumbriciformis. The sequence continues at coordinate 32,879,930 of NC_084551.2, read as the reverse complement.
ACTTCGTACATGTATTTGTATAGTTAATCACTCTCTCGTTTATCAGCATACCACCACTTACTGTACAGTTGTGTGCTATGTAGTCTACGGAACCCCTTAAGAGACAAATCAGTTTGGATTCAACGTAATATGTTGTGATATTACAGAGGACTGTGCTACAGTATTTAATTATTTGCTGCAAAATATAGGGATGTCCTATTTGTTGAAGATCACAATATTTTACCTTGGAAAAAAAAAACAGTTAAATGCTGTGAAATCATGGTAAATTTTTGCAGTGTGGGCATCCTTGTCTGAAGGTATTACACATTTCAAACTGTACTGTTTTTATCAAGAACTATGTACATGTATGACAAAAATACAAAATGTCAACTTTTGAGCATAGGCATCTCTATTTTTTTTTTCTACCCTTACAATAATATTCAAACATGGACATTTTCTGCAAAAATAAAAATCAAACCTTAAATTTGTGATCTATTCAATATTTATTCTCTCCCACCCCTTTTCTAAAATTATTTTTTATACTCTGAATAATTAAAACACTGAATTTTTAAACACGCAATTTGCCATCACATTTTTTGTCAATTGAAATTGTCATCATAATTTGATATAAATAAATTCAGTTCACAAAATTCAAACGTGAAAATTTCAGTTACATAAATTCAATGTAAAAAAACAGAATGCTTTCGTAATAAAGACATAAATTAACCTCCATATGTTATTTCATGTCTATAGGGCGCTCATAATGTTTAACATTTTATTTAGAAGGCCCTAAACATTTTTTACTGCTTATTGTATATAGCATGGTCATTGATTGATAGATTGAAACTTTTATTAGTAGATTGCACAGTCATGTCCGTAACAAATTACTGTATTGATGTTGATACTGTTGTTAATTGTTTTGTATTATTTGATATATTTTAATATCATATCGAATAAGTATTGTATTTGTATGTCTCCTTTTTGGCTTTGTAATTTTTTTAATTCTAAGTATTGTAAAGCTAGGATTGGGTTAAACTTGTTCTATTTTCTGTTATTAGATTGAATATATATTCTGCTATATACAAATAAAATAACAAGATGTTGTTTCAACTTTACCTAAAATATTAAAATATGTGATCATATTTCTATCCCAAGTATTGTTAAGATGAGATTGGGTTACAATTGTTCTATTTTCTGTTATTAGAATGTACAAACCCCGTTTCCATATGAGTTGGGAAATTGTGTTAGATGTTAATATAAACGGAATACAATGATTTGCAAATCCTTTTTAACCCATATTCAATTGAATGCACTACAAAGACAAGATATTTGATGTTCAAACTCATAAACTTTATTTTTTTTTTGCAAATAACTATTAACTTAGAATTGAGAAGAACATGGCTGCAACACGTGCCAAAGTAGTTGGGAAAGGCCATGTTCACCACTGTGTTACATGGCCTTTCCTTTTAACAACACTCAGTAAACGTTTGGGAACTGAGGAGACACATTTTTGAAGCTTCTCAGGTGGAATTCTTTTCCATTCTTGCTTAATGTACAGCTTAAGTTGTTCAACAGTCCGGGGGTCTCCGTTGTGGTATTTTAGGCTTCATAATGCGCCACACATTTTCAATGGGAGACAGGTCTGGACTACAGGCAGGCCAGTCTAGTACCCGCACTCTTTTACTATGAAGCCACGTTGATGTAACACGTGGCTTGGCATTGTCTTGCTGAAATAAGCAGGGGCGTCCATGGTAGCGTTGCTTGGATGGCAACATATGTTGCTCCAAAACCTGTATGTACCTTTCAGCATTAATGGCGCCTTCACAGATGTGTAAGTTACCCATGTCTTGGGCACTAATACACCCCCATACCATCACAGATGCTGGCTTTTCATGGTTCTTTTCCTCTTTGGTCCGGAGGACACAACGTCCACTGTTTCCAAAAACAATTTGAAATGTGTACTCGTCAGACCACAGAACACTTTTCCATTTTGTATCAGTCCATCTTAGATGAGCTCAGGCCCAGCGAAGCCGACAGTGTTTCTGGGTGTTGTTGATAAACGGTTTTCGCCTTGCATAGGATTGATTGATTGAATTATTTATTTCAAACCTGCACAGTACAACAACACACTTTTTTTTTTAAAAACATTTTGGCAGGGACATTTATGCAAGGCTTGAAAAGGGGTTGGATGAAGCAGATGCTTATAATATCCCAACCCCTCTCACTCATTCCACATTTAACATCTAACTTGCACTTACAGATGTAGCGACCAACTGTAGTTACTGACAGTGGGTTTCTGAAGTGTTCCTGAGCCCATGTCGTGATATCCTTTACACACTGATGTCGCTTGTTGATGCAGTACAGCCTGAGGGATCGAAGGTCACGGGCTTAGCTGCTTACGTGCAGTGATTTCTCCAGATTCTCTGAACCCTTTGATGATATTACGGACCGTAGATGGTGAAATCCCTAAATTCCTTGCAATAGCTGGTTGAGAAAGGTTTTTCTTAAACTGTTCAACAATTTGCTCACGCATTTGTTGACAAAGTGGTGACCCTCGCCCCATCCTTGTTTGTGAATGACTGAGCATTTCATGGAATCTACTTTTATACCCAATCATGGCACCCACCTGTTCCCAATTTGCCTGTTCACCTGTGGGATGTTCCAAATAAGTGTTTGATGAGCATTCCTCAACTTTATCAGTATTTATTGCCACCTTTCCCAACTTCTTTGTCACGTGTTGCTGGCATCAAATTCTAAAGTTAATGATTATTTGCAAAAAAAAAAAGTTTATCAGTTTGAACATCAAATATGTTGTCTTTGTAGCATATTCAACTGAATATGGGTTGAAAATGATTTGCAAATCATTGTATTCCGTTTATATTTACATCTAACGCAATTTCCCAACTCATATGGAAACGGGGTTTGTATACAAATACTGTAGCAAGTTTTTTTTTCTAATTTTACTCACAAGATTAAAATAAGGCAATGAAGATGAAATCATAAACAACAATCTTTAACATATTTCAATGCACAAGTGACAACAGTGTTAGGATACAAAGTTTCACTTCCTAAAGTCTTGAAGTTCACTGTACACATCTGATTGGACTCCATGTAACTCCTACAAAAAAAACACATTCATTAGCTAACAATTTCTATTTTCATAACATGAATAAGTGTCGTTCTTATGAACCAAAAAATAAACTCCACTAGACCTGGTAGGGAGATTCTGTTGACTCTGCTGTTTTTTCATTGGCGGATGATCCGACTGGAAAGATTTCATGTTAGTGGCAAAACAAAAACTGTCACGCTGTCGGTCATAAATCTAACACTCACCGTTCTGTTCTGCTTTCCTCTTGTAGAGGGTCACAAAGCAGAAGATAGAAATAGCGATGAGGACGGTCAAGATGATATCGCAGGCAATAATTCCTACGACAGACTGCATGCTGATGAGATAACAGGAGGCACACTCTGTTGAAGACATAAAGAAACATTAAACTAGCTCCACCTCCAACAGGAGTACAAATAATTACCTTGTCCCGTCGAGCCTGCAAGACAATGTTGTTAATAATGACGACTACAGACACACTGGATATCATTCACAACATAAAGTTTTCACACTTAACTCACCAAATAGAGAACCCTCAACACAAAGTGTGTCCTTCATGCTGGTTTAGGGCACAGTAGTGATGTCCCATCAGAGAGCGGAGACAAGCCCTTAGAGGAAGTCATATTTCCATGGTAACTTGATGGAGGAGGAGGAGGAAGGGGCCACTGTTTGCACTTCCCTCATTTGATAAAATGTTAACCAATGGAGAGGAAATCATCGCTCTAATAATATTAGAAGTATTTTATGAAGTGAGAGACATCATGTTTTCTATTTAGTACAACCATTATACAGTATTATATCACGCTGCATTTACAAGCTGCAGTAGTCTAGAAGCAGCGCCATCTGCTGTTGTAAAGGGACAAGCTACAGTAGTTTACGAGGGCTATGACTTAGAGCTACCAAAGCTCAGTTCAAAGGTCAAATTACAACACTATCCAATCAAGCTTCTCGGCATTTCTGTACAACATTCACACACTAGGGCCGATTTAGTGTTGCTAATCAGCCAATCAGTCTGTCCAAGAATCACAACTTTGTCCAACGTCCACGCACATTTTGGCCAGTCAGCCTCATTTTCACCAAATTTGTCTCTGAGCGACACTCACACGCGTACATCAACTGTCCAATCTAAACTTCTGTTTATGTCTTGTGTAGCTGAAGCAGGAACAGCAACATTTAGAATACAACAACATATTAACTATCTATTGCTCAAACAGCACAAGTGTCATCCTGCCACATACACTATATTGCCAAAAGTATTTGGTCACCTGCCTTGACTCACATATGAACTTCAAGTGTCATCCTATTCCTAACCCATAGGGTTCAATATGATGTCGGTCCACCTTTTGCAGCTATTACAGCTTCAACTCTTCTGGGAAGGCTGTCCACAAGGTCGCGGAGTGTGTTTACAGGAATTTTCCACCATTCTTCCAAAAGTGCATTGGTGAGGTCACACACTGAGAGTTGGTCGAGAAGGCCTAGCTCTCAGTCTCCGTTCTAAGTCATCCCAAAGGTGTTCTATCGGGTTCAGGTCAGGACTCTGTACAGGCCAGTCAAGTTCATCCACACCAGACTCTGTCATTCATGTCGTTATGGACCTTGCTTTGTGCACTGGTGCACAGTCATGTTGGATGAGGAAGGGGCCCGCTCCAAACTGTTCCCACAAGGTTGGGAGCATGGAATTGTCCAAAATGTTTTGGTATCCTGGAGCATTCAAAGTTCCTTTCACTGGAACTAAGGGGCCAAGCCCAACTCCGCTTCAGCATCCACTGACCCCTCTCTGTCAGTTTACGTGGCTTACCACTTGGTGGCTGAGTTACTGTTGTCCTCAAACTCTTCCATTTTCTTATAATAAAGTCGACAGTTGAGTTTGGAATATTTAGGAGCGAGGAAATTTCACGACTGGATTTGTTGCACAGGTGGCATCCTATGACGGTTCCACGCTGGAAATAACTGAGCTCCTGAGAGCGTCCCATTCTTTCACAAATGTTTGTAGAAACAGTCTCCATGCCTAAGTGCTTGATTTTATACATCTGTGGCCGGGCCAAGTGATTAGGACACCTGATTCTGATCATTTGGATGGGTGGCCAAATACTTTTGGCAATATAGTGTAGCTCAGACCTACTTCCTGTTCCTATCTCCACGCTAAGCCTTCTAGGTAATGTAAGAGTGAACATTTAGCAACACACCGCCGTCCTCACTTCCTTGTCTACAAGTATTTACATATTTATTTAACCATCATTTATCTAGGGCAGTGATCCTCAACAGGCGGACCGCGGTCCATGTCTGGACCCAGCGACGTGTCCGTCCGGACCCAGCACGAATTATAGTAAAAAAAATAAAAATAAAATAAAAAAATGTTTTTTTTATTATTATAATTATAATTATTATAAAAAAATATAATAATTGTATTTATCTGTGAGTTATCGCTAGCGCAAGTCAACGTTCTTTGTTGTTTTTAGTCAAATATCTCCACGTTTCGTTTACACTTCTCGTGTCTCACTCACTCCGTCTCTCTCTCTCTCTCTCTCTCAGAGAAAGAAAGAGAGAGAGACGGAGTGAGAGCGAGAGAACGCCACTCTGATTGGCTAATTCCGGGGTATGGGTTGTCATCTCTTTCACAACGACGCGCTGATAGGCTGTTACCGCCTGGGTCATGTGCACAGTGCATGGAACCTTTCGCTGCAGGCACACAGTTGTCTCGTATCGCTACTTCGCTAACTGTTCACTTGTCAGTCACTGAATGTGAATCAAATCACAATGGCATGCTCCAAGTTGGCTCAGGCTGGTAAAAGAAAGGTGGACAGGGAAAACCGACGTTTCAAGGAAGAATGGACAGAGCAATATGTTTTCATCCTACCTACTGCAAGTACCAGACCAATGTGTCTACTATGCAACACTACTGTTGCTCTGGTGAAAAGTGAAAATCTGAAACGTCACTATCTGAAAGAGCACCGCGAATTTGAAGAGACATTTCCTCATGATTCAGAGCTAAGAAAAAAAGAAATCACGAGGCTGAAAAAGCCATATGAAACATCAAGCAAGATTTTTGTTAAATCTATGACACAACAACAAATAGCAACAGAGCAGTAACGTGCGGTGAGGTTGATGGCTGGTGAGGCACTGACTTCAACACAGTCAGATTTACAAACATATGAACCCTAAAGAGTATCTTATTCACCATTTGATTGGCAGCAGTTAACGGGTTATGTTTAAAAGCTCATACCAGCATTCTTCCCTGCTTGGCACTCAGCATCAAGGGTTGGAATTGGGGGTTAAATCACCAAAAATGATTCCCGGGCGCAGCGCCGCTGCTGCCCACTGCTCCCCTCACCTCCCAGGGGGTGATCAAGGGATGGGTCAAATGCAGAGGACACATTTTTTCAAAGTTCTTATTTATTTTTGTTTCAAAGAAAATATTTCATGTATTTTATTGGATATTTATTTTATTTTTGTTAATTTTAAGAAAATGTTAAACTACCTACCTCCTGCTATTATATAAGCTTGACCGATAATAAACGGACCCAGCCTGTTTCAAAAAAACATTTGTGGACCTTCAAGATTTGTACTTGAGGACCCCTGATCTAGGGTAAGCCAATGAAGAACATATTTTCGCTTGTATTGGTGACCTAGCAAATAAGCGACATTTTCATGACAGACATGTTGAAGTGTGATGATAATCTCTCATCATTTCTGGTTTACCAACACAGATGAGCGCTATAGCACGATCTCAACTGTACACAAATGTTTCTGATGTGCGGGGGTAAATGTGTGGGAACATAAATGAATGTTTAAGATGGACAAACACTTTTCAAGCGTAACTTGTGGACGACAGAGCAGACAGCGGACACGAAGAAAGCATTTGGGTGGTGTTTCTTTCTATAATTCTATGGACCATGGCTACTAGGGCTGTGAATCTTTGGGTGTCCCACGATTCGATTCAATATCGATTCTTGGGGTCACGATTCGATTCAAAATCTTTTTTTTTTTTCAATTCAACACGATTCTCGAATAAAAAAAGATTTTTTTCCCGATTCAAAATGATTCTCTATTCATTCAATACATAGGATTTCAGCAGGATCTACCCCAGTCTGCTGACATGCAAGCAGAGTACTAGATTTTTGTAAAAAGCTTTTATAATTGTAAAGGACAATGTTTTATCAACTGATTGCAAGAATGTAAATTTGTTTTAACTATTAAATAAAACCAAAAATATGACTTATTTTATCTTTGTGAAAATATTGGGCACTGCTATGTTGAAATTGTAACTAATATTGATACTGTTGTTGATAATATTCATTTTTGTTTCACTACTTTTGGTTTGTTCTGTGTCGTGTTTGTGTCTCCTCTCAATTGCTCTGTTTATTGCAGTTCTGAGTGTTGCTGGGTCGCGTTTCGTTTTGGAATTGGATTGCATTGTTATGGTATTGCTGTGTATTGTTTTGTTGGATTGATTAATTAAAAAAAAAAAAAAAAAAAAAAGTTTTATAAAATAATAATAAAAAAAAAAATCGATTTAAAAAAAAAAAGAGAATCGATTCGGAATCACACAACGTGAGAATCGCGATTCGAATTCAAATACATTTTTTCCCACACCCCTAATGGCTACTCATGCACACATACTCCTGCTCCCACCCATTAGCCACCGCTACAGCCCACGTGGTATGAAGGACAACAGAGCAGCACCTGAGTGGCTGGCTCCCCTCCTGTTGCAAGTTTTGTGGTTAATGTGTGCTTATTGGGTTTTTTTCTCGGTCCCAGTCTGTGACACCTCCTCCCACAGGAGCCCAGTCTGAGATCAACTTTTTTTTTTTTACACTCATACCTCCCCAGCATCTACCTTTCCCCCACCTTTTACTGGGCGCCGTTAAGTGGCGACCCATCCCCGTTCCTGTTCTGTCTACTTGTACAATGTTTGCTGGTCTAATCTTGAACAGGTTTGTGGTGAAAATTAAATGTCTTTGTACTTATGCCGTGACAATAAAGAGCACACTGTACCAAACCATACCATTTTGATCATTAATTACAATGAATTAAAACAGTCATGAGTATGTGCTTTTCCTGCCATCTAGTGTCTACTTTCAAGTCTGTGCGTGTGTTTATTAAACGATTAAAACAACACGGTATTTGTTTCACAATTTTTGTTGAAATCCGGGACTTTTTGAGGTTACAAGGAACACTTAAAACATTGATGACAAATTTATAAAATCACAAGTTGCTTAAATGGTTTTGAAATTTATAAAAAAAAAAAAAAAAAAAAGCTTCAAAACATCGCTGTCGTGAGCTCAGGCATTTTATCCCGCAACCATCCCGAAAAAGCCCAAGAAATCCTGCAGGGACTGATAAATATACACAAAGGCTATTCAGCTCGCCAAATTCGGCACCAATAAAAACTATGTGCACATTTACTATTTATTATTTATTGCTCATGTTTTTGTTTTTCATTGTCTTTTACTTGGACAGCATGGTGAAACAGGGGTTCGTACTTGTGCCTCACAATAGGAAGGTTCTGGGTTCAATCCCCGGACTCGGAGTCTTTCTGTGTGGGGTTTGCATATTCTCCCCGTGATTGCCTGACTTCCCTCCGGTTACCCCGGCTTCTTCCCACCTCCAAAGACGGCTGATTGGCAACACTAAAGAGTCCCTAGTGAATGAATGTGAGTTTGAATATTGTCTGTCTATCTGTGTTGGCCCTGCGATGAGGTGGCGACTTGTCCAGGGTGTACCCCGCTTTTCGCACAAATGCAGCTGAGATAGGCTCCAGCACCTCTGCGACCCCGAGAGGGACAAGCGGTAGTGTTTTACTTTTGTAGCTGTATGCAGAAATGTGACCACTGAAGTGGCAGCTGAATGCATCAGCTCTTTGAATGTATTTTGTGTTCTTTGACGTGTCCCTCTTGTTTTCATGTGGTTTATACTTTATTTTTGTGGAAATGTTGTATCTGTACTGCAACCACATAATTTCCCCATTGTTGGACAAATACAGTCATATCCTATTCTACAAATTTTTTTGCAGCAAACTCCTAAAAATCACTCCTGTTTTACAAGAAACTAGCAAAACACTTTTCAATATATATGTAAAAAACAGTGTAAAACATACTATAAGTACATAACTGTAGAAACATAAATGACATAATTGTAGCAAATCAAAACATGGTAATTACACCGTACTTAAAGACATAGCAAGCAGCCAACTATTTGCCATGTGGCCTGGTCAAAATGTTGTGATCAGGAACGTAGATTTTCTAAAACACATTTCCTGCTAAAATCGACAATGGTAACATGCAGTATAGGGATATCAATCAAATACGTAATCTGAATGGGCTAAAAACAATAACCTCTTTTGTTGTTTGGCATAACAATATTCAAGACACATTTTTCTATCGCGTCACGGCTGCATCTCTTGAGCTTACTGGTGTGTGTAGGTGTGTGAGTGACGAGGAAAAAAGCTCTGATTTGCTTGGGGGTAACTATGCAGGTTTGTGCAAAAAAACTGAATATAAAGCAACTTTTTGGTGGGAGCGAAATGACAGTTTTATATTTGGTCAATTCACATTTGTTATATAATAAACAAAACAAACTAAACATGTACATTTCAATTTGTACGTTTACAGTAAAAAAATAAAAACAAAATAAAAATCACGTCCTGCGTTTGGCCTGGAAATTCATATACACTGTTTTACCTGTGAAGAGATGTCAGATGGGACAATATGTTAATGAATCACCTTTGCTGGAACACACGCACGCACCCACACTCACCCTCCTTATGAGGGGGCTTTTTTGGATGTTGATTGATGGTCCATCGGTAGGTGAGGAAGACCAGGATGAGGGTCAACAGTACATCTGCGCTAACAATGCCTGCAAGCAGGCCAGGCTGGATGTTGTAGCAGGAAACGGGGTCGTCTGACAAGTAGACAGCACACAACACAAGGAGAGTGGGCGCACTGAAAGATGACTGGAAACAATGATTCAAGCCTGCAAGCTGTGCAACTGCAATTGCACCTACACTAATAAACATATTGTCAACCTTAACACTATTCAACAGTGCTATTCAACTAGTGGCCAGGGGGCCAAATCCGGCCCGGGAAGGACACTATACCAGGCCCCGAGTCCGGTTACAAAATTGAGGGACAAACATTTTTGCAGCAATTTCCTAAAAACACCAGTGCTCCTGTTGTATAGAGGAACTTGGACCACAGTAAACACTTTGGCAGATCCTTGCGTTGACATTTTAACCTTGCTAGCAAACATAGAACACTGGGGTCCAAACTTGTGATTTACACAACTGAGGCGTTCCTCAAAGCACTCCTTTATGTCCTCTCCTTTTTGGAAGTAATATGATTTATGTAACTAAGGTGTTGATATAGCTTGTTTCTGCAAGATCAAGTCAGTAGTCAATTGTTCAACTTCTTTAGATGTATGGTGATCCTCAAGGTTCCATTTTCTTTCTTTCTTTCTTTAGTTTATTTCGAACATGGACACACTTACAGCATAATACATCACACAATTTCCTATCATTTCACTTTACATCATGTCCGAAAAGGAGTAGGAAGAAGCAAAGCTTATTTAACCCGACCGCTTTCCCACTTCAGAGCGTTTATAAATATATACATTCATTTACTGACTTTTTTATATTAAAATGACACTCGTGAATGAGTAATACAACAGTTTTGTAACATATAATTAATTCAGTCATTATTAACATACTGAAATGAAGAATATATTATTTTCAATAAGGTTGAAAGTGTTTCTTATAATTCCTCTTTCAATTTTAGGTCCTCCTTTTTTTCATCATTTGGGCTACCGGTATTCAACTACAGGCCCGTGAATTCAGTCTTAAAACATTGTGAGAGACTCACATTTTTGCAGCAGATTCTTAAAAACACTTAAGCGCTGTCATAGATACGATCTTTTAACTGGCTTTTTCACAGAATGTCTTTAATTGAACTGACAAAAAAACATATGTCAAAATTGAATGTCGACTGTAGAGGATGCTGATTCTCTAATAGTGTTTTTCAACCACTGTTCCGCCGCGGCACACAAGTGTGCCGTGAGATACAGTCTGGTGTGCCTTGGGCGATTATCTAATTTCACCTATTTGGGTTAAAAAAATTTTTTGCAAACCAGTAATTATAGTCTGCAAATGATGTGTTGTTGTTGAGTGTCGGTGCTGTCTAGAGCTCGGCAGAGTAACCGTGTAATACTCTTCCATATCAGTAGGTGGCAGCAGGTAGCTAATTGCTTCCATCAATCCATCCATTTTCTACCGCTTATTCCCTTATATACCTCACAAATAGTGTTGATGAATGTGTACATACCTGTGAATACCACAGTTAGGTCTGGAAAAAAAAAGAAAAGAAACACATCACACTCACTTTTTAAGTGTGCAGGGCCGCCCCGCCCTATAAACAGCTGTGGGACCCCATGATCCGTGGAGGCTCAGATTTTGCGTGAAGAAGTACAATTCAGTTCAATTCAAATATGTTTATATTCAAGATAATATAGAAATTTCACATGAGAGGGTAAAAAAATTAAGGTTGACTGACCTAATGGGAAAGAAAAGTGTTAAATATCGCCTACCACAGGGAAGCCAATTCAAAGCTTTTACGCCGCTTCAGCATTAATTGAAAAACAAAATGCAATAAATGGGCAACAACTATGACAAAACAAGTGTTCTTTCGGAATTATATTTTTAAGTAAAAAGGTTTGGCTACGAAATAAACTTAAATATTTTTTTTTAGAAATACTGTCATAAATCTGCAATGGGGCAGCGTGGCACAGATGGTAGAGCGGCAGGCCAGAAACTTGAGGGTTCCTGGTTCCGCTCTCCGAGTCACTGCTGTTGTGTCCTTTGGCAAGACACCTCACCCACCTTGCTCCCACTTACACCCACACTGCTATAAATGTAGCTTAAAGGTGCCATATGTAATGATGTTGCCAGAAATGGTACTGCAATCACTGTCAAAATTATGTAGTACCCTCCTACTCTCCCTGACTGAGGTTGCCAGATACGCTGCCGAATCCAGCTCGATCGACTGGGCGACTCCAAGGAACTTCAAACTTCCACTGCCTCTTACTAGGGGTTGAGATGCTGGAACCATAATAGCTGAACAGACAAGCGTTTTGTCAACAACAAATCTCTAACCAAGACGTTTTATGCAGAAATTTGGCTATTTTGAGGAAGAAGTGCGCCATACCTGCGTACAACATCACAACAGATGGCAATCACATGGTTATTGTCAGTACTATCAGAAAACAAAGATTAAAACTAACTACAACCAACGCTAGCAACGGTTATTCTGGTGAAAATAAGTAGAGCATGCTTAGCAGCCTAATATACACCCAAAACTAAAGAGGAAGCATTTTAGCAAGGTATGCCTATAGGCTACACGAATGAGGAATTATTTTATCATGTGATCTGGCTGTCTCCATACATTCACGTTGCATTGATGACAGCCATGCGAATGTTACAACTCATTTCCTCAGCGTGTCAGCATATTGAGAACGAAATAGGCACCGACACTACCCATATCCACATAGGTCTTATTTGTTGAAAGTATATTTTGCCCTGTCAGTTCGAATACACATCGACATACAGGCTAACGGCTATATATTTCCCCAGTTAGCCTGTATGTCAATGTGTCATTGAACTAAGCACCGTCACACTAAGCATTCGTTGCATGAACATACTAGCTTTGTTAGACAAGATCATACACTGTATTGGACAATGTAGTTTACATACGAAATGTCCATTTCCATATATTACAAATAATAAGAAACACGTGAATGCCTGACTTACCTATCAAGTAGGAAATTAGCAAGTTTGGCGTCGGATGAAAAAATCTTCTCCGTCTTCAATCGTCTCCATCTTTCAAAGGCATCCCTGATACAAATCCTCGTTTTGTTCATGGCTTTGTCATGAATAAGTTGAGAATCGTAACGACGCCTTTTAGATTTACTAAGGTCTGACATGTTTAGTAACTTTACCAGTGGCAGTAGCTCGATGAAGAAGGCGATGCGTAACTGGCAACTTGGATGTGACACACTCACAGACTTTCTAATTGGTCAAACGGTAGAGGGCGGGACATCAAAATGAAAACAATAAAGGGATTTCGGGGCTGTAAATCTAATTTTGAAATGAGCATATCTCGACTGAACTACTGTTATCACTTTTCGAGGTATTCGAAAAGAACATGATTTATTAATGCCTTTTGACATATCAGGGCCATTTAATGATGACTTGACATGAAATTATTACATATGGCTCCTTTAAATGTAGATAATGGGTTTTTCAGTGTCAAAGCCTGTCTGTATTTTGTATATTAAATGATGTATATTTTAACTGTGGGTCCCTATCCATAAGCTCTACACTTCTAGGGATTCCCTTTTTGCAAAACAGACTCTAATATTAACAAAATAAACAATCATGCAATATAAAATCATGTCTGTAAATAAAGAGCTTTGAGTCATAGAGAAAAAGCGCTATATAAATATAATTCACTTCACATGACGGTGGTCGAAGCGATGCCAAAATAGCATTAAAATAATTACATTTTAAGTTTGAATAAAAACAGTATGAAAATCTTTTGGCAAAAATGTATAAGTGAAACATTTCTGTAAAGGGGGAGGGGCTCAAACTAAAATTCTTCTTTGGACCCCAATTCAACCAGTGCTAGAAGTGTGGAACAATTGGTTTAGGCTTGGGTTAATCATTTTTGTAATGTTTGTGGTTTCATCTTCCTGCATAAAAAAAAGGGTGCTAACATTCTAGCCAGAAACAAAACTAACACTTACTGCAGAGTATGGAGACGAGCATAATAGATACTCTCCTGGGTGTCATTTTGTTCCAAGTTACTGCAGGCTTTCTAATGGACAAAGAAACAAGTTATATTAAAACATTGTTAATGTAATGAACTATTCTATTGTTCTACAGTATTATATATTCTTGTATTTATACTTTCCATTTTAGATTGAAAGGTCATGAAATATGATGCAGGTAATTCTTCCATATAGGAATTTCAATGATGTTGAGTCTTATATTTGAATTCCCTCTTTGCCATCGTAAAAGTATTAAAGACATGTTCTTACTTCGTCAGCTGCTGTGCCTTCCACAAACCAGAAGAGGATGTGATCTGAGAATGCAGCGGTTACATTTTAGTTGATTTTCGCTAATGACGTCACATTATGCCCTCCCCCTTGTGGAAAAAGGGGTTTTGATAAGACTGTTTATGGGCTGTCAAAATATTGCATTTTTAATCAAAATAATTGCAAGGTTTTTTATAGATTAATTTCAATTACTAAATATAAATCACTAATTTTAAATGTATGTTTGTTTCATTTTGCATTAGCAAAGAGAGTCAAGACAAAAGGGGATATGCACTTAACACGTGTATTGAACATATTTATCATGATAACAGGACAAGCGGTATAAAATGGATGGATGGATGTTAACAAAAAAGAAACAAACCTTTATCCACATTACTGTGGACCTCTTTTCAAGCTTGGAATTAAATACAGGTTGGATAGTGATGTTGTTTTTTGTAACAGCAGAGGGCGCTGTTAATACATGCAAGTGTGTATATTTATATATACTGTACCTGTATATTGTAAAAGCTACTGCAAAGTGGAAAAAAAGACTCTTAAATGACAATTTTTTTTATTTTAATTCAAATCCACCCCAGCTTCTACTTTTTTTCTATTACATATTTTGAATTTTTTATTCATTAAATCATGTATTTATTCTTCTTAATTTTACTTACATTGTGTTTATTTTATGTGTCTTCTTCTTCTGTGAAGCCAAACATATCATTAGGCAATTACCAACAACCAAGCATTTACAATTAACACATAAGTTTAACGGCGTATTGATACTGAGCATAGAATTAAAAGTGTGTTTTCTATTATCACATTCTTGCTACCACTTAACCTGGGGTTTTTGTGTGGGTTCCAGAGGGCCAAATTAAAATTTACATTTATATCCATAATCTGGATTTTTTTTACCTACAAATTTACTAAGACTACGTCATATGTATGAGGCAATAATATCGATAAATTACGTACGTTATTGGATCCAAAATTTAGTTTATGGGCAAGTGGGTCTATAAGGTCTGTAAAATAAGTATGGGTACTTTTTTAGGAGACACTATATTATCATACAGTATATCACGCACATTTGCTTCGGTACCTATAACATAAAGATAAGATGTAGTTGTTCAGTTAGCTTATGTAGTTGCGATCAAAAGTTTACATACACTTGTAAAGAACATTATGTCATGGCTGTCGTGAGTTTCCAGTAATTTCTACAACTCTTATTTTTTTGTGATAGAGTGATTGGAGCACATACTTGTTTGTCACAAAAACCATTCATAAAGTTGAGTTGTTTTACGAATTTATTATGGGTCTACTGAAAATGTGACCAAATCTGCTGGGTCAAAAGTATACATACAGCAATGTTAATATTTGGTTACATGTCCCTAGGCAAGTTTCACTGCAATAAGGCGCTTTTGGTAGCCATCCACAAGCTTCTGGCAAACTTATGGTAGAATTTTTGAGCACTCCTCTTGACAAAATTGGTGCAGTTTGTTGGTTTTCTGACATGGACTTGTTTCTTCAGCATTGTCCACACGTTTAAGTCAGGACTTTGGGAAGGCCATTCTAAAACCTTAATTCTAGCCTGATTTAGCCATTTCCTTTACCACTTTTGATGTGTCATTGTCCTGTTGGAACACCCAACTGCACCCAAGACCAGAGATGGGTAGTAACGCGCTACATTTACTCCGTTACATCTACTTGAGTAACTTTTGGGATAAATTGTACTTCTAAGAGTAGTTTTAATGCAACATACTTTTACTTTTACTTAAGTATATTTATAGAGAAGGAACGCTACTTTTACTCCGCTACTTTTATCTACATTCAGCTCGCTACTCGCTACTAATTTTTATCGATCTGTTAATGCACGCTTTGTTTGTTTTGGTCTGTCAGACAGACCTTCAAAGTGCCTGCCTTACTGGTGACGTTTCACTTCGTTCCACCAATCAGATGCAGTCACTGGTGACGTTGGACCAATCAAACAGAGCCAGGTGGTCACATGACCTGACTTAAACAAGTTGAAAAACTTATTGGGGTGTTACCATTTAGTGGTCAATTGTACGGAATATGTACTGTACTGTGCAATCTACTAATAAAAGTTTCAATCAATCAATCAAAAGTGTGAAGGAAAAAAGATACTTTTTTATTTCAACCGTACATCCCGTCAAAAGCCTAAAGACTGAACGCACATGAGGACGTTCCTGTCTTCACAATAAAAGTGCCGCTCCATCGCGCCTGCGCTTTCAAAACAAGAGTCTCCGAAAGCCAGCGCAAACAAGCTAGCAAGCTACGGAGTTTGCCGCCAATGTATTTCTTGTAAAGTGTATAAAAACAAATATGGAAGCTGGACAAATAAGATGCCAAAAACCCAGCACTTTCATGTGGTATTAGACAGAAAGGAGGAACTTTTCTTCTCCTCCATTTGAAAACGTGGACGTTATCATCACTACTGTCTGATTACAATCAATGCAAGTCATCAGAATCAGGTAATACACCAACTTATGTTCTTGTCTTCATGAAAGAAAGGAATCTATATGTTAAACATGCATGTATATTCATTAAAACACCTTTAACATGTCAACAAAAACAGCAAAATAAATAAATATAAATTATATACTGTATATATCAATGTATGTATATATATATATATATGTGTGTGTGTATATATATATATATATATATATATATATATATATATGATATGAGTGTGTATGTTACTCATCAGTTACTCAGTACTTGAGTAGTTTTTTCACAACATACTTTTTACTTTTAATCAAGTAAATATTTGGGTGACTACTCATTACTTTTACTTGAGTAATAAATCTCTAAAGTAACAGTACTCTTACTTGAGTACAATTTCTGGCTACTCTACCCACCTCTGCCCAAGACCCAACCTCCCGGCTGATGATTTTAGGTTGTCCTGAAGAATTTGGAGGTAATCCTCCTTTTTCATTGTCCCATTTACTCTCTGTAAAGCACCAGTTCCATTGGCAGAAAAACAGGCTCAGCGCATAATACTACCACCACCATGCTTGACGGTAGGATGGTGTTCCTCGGATTAAAGGCCTCACCTTTTCTCCACCCATAATAAATTCATAAAAGAACCAAACTTCATGAATGTTTTTTGTAACAAACAAGTATGTGCTCCAATCACTCTATCACAAAAAAATAAGTTGTAGAAATTATTGGAAACTCAAGACAGCCATGACATTATGTTCTTTACAAGCGTATGTAAACTTTTGATCGCGACTGTATATTAGCCTATACATTGTACTATTGATACATTGTAAATGGTCAAAATGACTACCAAAGTAACTCATTGGCCCTCTATTCTTCTAATTTCTATTTATTCTAATGTCTTATTATATTCTATGAGATGTGTCAAATACTAGTCAATATTTTATTATTATATTTAGCACTAAGATTTGTCCTTCAAATATAAAAGTGTGTTATGAATAAAATGTATTACATTATTTCATACATAAATGATAAATGGGTTGTACTTGTATAGCGCTTTTCTACCTTCAAGGTACTCAAAGCGCTTTGACACTACTTCCACATTTACCCATTCACACACACATTCACACACTGATGGAGGGAGCTGCCATGCAAGGCGCTAACCAGCACCCATCAGGAGCAAGGGTGAAGTGTCTTGCTCAGGACACAACGGACATGACGAGGTTGGTACTAGGTGGGGATTGAACCAGGGACCCTCGGGTCGCGCACGGCCATTCTTCCACTGCGCCACGCCGGCCATACGCTTCCTTTAACTGTATTTTGCTTTATTTTTGTATTATAAGTGTATGAGTATTATTACATTTATTATAAAGCGTAGTTATATATCATTCAGAGCTCTATCTCAGGTGACTAATTTAGTAAATAGACTTGCCCAAGATGGTGGGTGCGTTGACGCATGGTTCCAATGGACAGCAGTGTCAGAGGCAGCACCTACCTATAAAATGCTCAATGTTTGGACACTCCTGATGCAGAGGTGTCTTTGCGAACAGGGAATATCTAAAATTAAGTTTTTAAACGCATCCATCCGTCCATGTGTATTAATATGTTCAATAAATAACAATGATTAATTATTTCAAATTTAGCACACTTCCAAGACGACGCCAAGTAACAAAGTCCAAGAGTTTTAGATTTACCCGTACAAAATGAGCTAAAAATGCTACCATAAAAGGTTAGCATGCAAACAGTTACTATACTTTCAAGATGGTGCGCAGTAATGAAATCCATAATTAATTAAAAAATACTAAAAGTTAAGACACCTCTAAAGTAGAGCCATACCTTTGCCGACAAGGAATATATTAAAATCAAGGCGTTTTGAGCAGTCTGTGTATTATGTGTAAGAAATACTTACTTAATTTATACTATATAATTCCAGGATTGCACCACGTAGCGAAATCCATGATCTTAGGTTTACTCGTACAAAATTTGCTAAAATGATAGCATAAAACGTTGCCATACTTCCAAGATGGCGCACGGTCACAAAATCCATGATTTTTAGGTGTACCCATACAAAATCTGCCAAAACAGTTGCATAAAATGTTAGCAAGCTAACATTTGCATGCTAACACGGGAACAGTTCTTATACTTCCAATCGCCCTGAGAAGGGAGATGTTTGAGTATACAGATACGAGGACACAACTTCGTTCTGCTCACGTCTGTATTGACTGCCAACAAATCAAACACCAAACATGTACAAGTACACAGTATTGCAACAAACATAAAATGCACTCCCATACTTGCCAACTTTGAGACCTCCGATTTCGGGAGGTGGGGGGTGGGGGGCGTGGTTAGGATATATATATATATATTAGAGATGCGCGGATAGGCAATTATTTAATCCGCAACCGCATCAGAAAGTCGTCAACCATCCGCAATCCACCCGATCTAACATTTGATCAGAACTGCATCCGCCCGCACCCGCCCGTTGTTATATATCTAATATAGACGATGCAAGGCATTAGTGAGGTTATAAAGCTTTTGCCTGTTAAAGAAAGGAGACTGATCCAACGCAGCACAGACATTCGCGTGCCACGCTGTCACGACCCAGACGCACACCAGTGCGCAATCATATGGAAGCCGCGCTGAGCGCACCTCCAAGCGCGTCTCGCTGCCGGCGACGGCCGGGTATATGGGCCCGACGCTCCAGCGCCATCCATTTTCAGGGCTAGTTGATTCGGCAGGTGGGTTGTTACACACTCCTTAACGGGTTCCAACTACCATGGCCACCGTCCTGCTGTCTATATCAACCAGGGTGAGCCCCACCCCTTTCGTGAGCGCACTGCGCGCGGAGTGACCCCTGTTACGCGCCCCCGGCCACGGGGGTAGCGGGCAGGTAAGCTGCTTACCTGCTGCGCGTGACGCCGGCCGCGGCGAAGGCGGACGAGGCGGGGTGTCGGTGCGGTGGGCGCGGTGGTGACCCTGGACGTGCGTCGGGCCCTTCTCGCGGATCGCCTCAGCTACGGCTCCCGGTGGGGCCCTCTCGGGGGAAGGGGCCTCGGTCCCGGACCCCGGCGAGGCGTCGGGGGCCTTCTCCGCTCCGTAAAAGTGTCCATCTCTTTTTTTTTTTTTCTTCTGTTGTGGCATATGCAGCAGGTGCCTGCTCGTTTTTCGTATGTGGGTAACAACATTTAACTATGTATATATTGTAATGTTCCCAGGAATGTAGGCTCATAGACTTACTCGTTTGTCTCGTATTTATTGTAATAAGATGCAATGTAACCACACAACAGCTCCAATGTGCGTCTCCCCTCTTTCCCGGCAAAACTCGAACTAACACTTCCTGTCAACAACGTCACTTCCCTAACTTGCCCGGAAGTCCCGCCCCCCAGCCAAAGCCATTGGCTAACACCCCGTAGCTAGCCGCTACATCATATTTCCGAATTGGTTTAACTGCCACCCGCCTGAATCTATTTAAAATCTAATTTTTTTTAATTTCAATCGCCCGACCCGACCCGACCCGACCCGCTGATAAAATCTAATTTTTTAAAATTTCATCCGCCCGATTCGCGGATAATCCGCAGACTCCGCGGTTGTGCCCGCAAACCGCGCATCTCTAATATATAATATATATATAAGAAATACTTGACTTTCAGTGAATTCTAGCTATATAGATTTTTTTTCATTACATTCATTCAAGTATTTCTTTTATTTATATATATATATATATATATATATATATATATATATATATATATATATATATATATATAAATAAATAAATAAAAGAAATACTTGAATTTCAGTGTTCATTTATTTACACATATACACACACATAACACTCCTCTACTCATTGTTGAGTTAAGGGTTGAATTGTCCATCCTTGTTCTATTCTCTGTCACTATTTCAGAACACACACATTATACAAATATACATTATGAAATCAATAAGAAACCGGGAGCTCTAATTTGGGAGTCTGAATTAGGATCAGAAGTTCCTATATAAAGATTGCGTACTCACGTCGCCATTTTGTATTGATTACTGCAGCTGTGCACTGGATTCATTCACAAATACAAACTACAACTCACAAACACTTTAGAGTTAGGCTCCACCATCAGAATATGTACTTAAACTTATAAAGATCACATGGATATTATTCAGTGAGTTGATTCACCAAAACTAACCTGTTATACAGGAGGAAAAAGCACACAGGACGTTTCAATTGTTCACAGACTGGTCGCTCTCATCAGAATGACAAGACACTTCCGGTCTGCAGGTGATAGCATTCAATTGGGAAGAAACGCCCTACTGCCCCCTACTGACCAATGTGAATACTGATAAATGTGTAATGACAGCTCCAAAAACGAATTCAAACCACAAAATAAAATAAATAAATCAACACAAAAATGTGACACATTATGGGTGGGTCACATATGCATGTACAGTAGATGGCAGTATTGTCCTGTTTAAAAGTGTCACAACATTGCTGTTTACGGCAGACGAACTGCTTTACGGTAGACAAAAACTTGACTGCTGTTGTTGTGTGTTGTTACCGCGCTTGGAGGACATTAATGAAACTGCCTAACAATAAACCCACATAAGAAACCAAGAACTCGCCCTCGATCATTCCACAGTTATAACGTGATTGGGCAGGCATGCTGTTTATATTGTGGGAAAGCAGACGTGAGAACAGGCTGTCAACATGTCACTCAGGTCCGCATGGAGCTGGAGGGGGCGTGGCCTCCAGCTCCGCCTGAATTTCGGGAGATTTTCGGGAGAAAATTTGTCCCGGGAGGTTTTCGGGAGAGGCGCTGAATTTCGGGAGTCTCCCGGAAAATCCGGGAAGGTTGGCAAGTAGCAGCACTACAGTATTATCATACGGATTTTACATTCAAATAATCGAGTAGGTTTTTCTGTTCTTTGCACTAATAGACTTTACCTTAGTGTAACAGTATTTGAAGATGTCTCAACAAGTAAATACAAAGGTTCACCCACTACAGTAAGCCTATATTGTTTTAGTAACAAAAGTCACTTATCATTCCTTAAGATTAAACAAACTACACTGAATTAGTTCCAGAAACTGTAGTAAATACACATTTCATCAGCAATATACACAGATTAATAATTAACTACGCACAGTACCTTTCTATATATTTAACACTGTTGATGCAGTTAGCATCTGCTTCGTCATCGGCAGTACAATTAGCTTTAGCATTAGCTTGGTCATGTATAAAGCCTTGTCGACTGAAAAGACACATATCATAAAAATATACCCTTTCAAACATGTTTAAACACTATAAAGATACATTCGGGGGTAAAACTATTTACATAAAGACACGTGTACCTGAGAAGTGAGATGTTTGAGTATACAGATACGAGGACACAACTTCGTTCTGCTCACGTCTGTATTGACTGCCAGCAGGAAGTCAGGTGTCCTCTAGTATAGCTCCCAGCACAACGCGCCCCCTGCTGGAGCCGTCCAGTACTACAACAGCTCTTATTAATGCTGGCATTACAATAACATTAGCTCCATATTCTACAAATAACGGTGCTTTACTGTTGTCATTAACAATAAACATTTTTAAGTTGCGAATATAAAATGCATTGTAATACAACTCAAGAGCTTACTTTGCTACTTACAATCACTGTATTCTACTTGTAGCTCCTTTCGGTACACGGCAACACAGGAAAGTTCCTTTTTGTAAAACGGGCGTTTATTGACTCCTCCTTCTTGCTGTACACACCATCCACGCCAACACGCCAACACGCCTACACGCCTACACGCCGTGAGAACTTACAAAATACAGTACAATACATCAGACTTTGATTTCACATCAATAAACATTCAGAAAGAAATTAAATTACAAAAATACAATACCTCGTTGGCTGCTTGTAACGAAAAGAGGTTCTAATAATCACTTGCTTGAAGTTTTTGCATAAATAATCGAATACACTTAAATCTTTTGAGGAGCTGAAGACAACGTGCTCAAGCACCCTCACCTCTTGCAAGTTCTGCCTTATTTACTGTCCGTGGGGTCGCAACATCACAACAATCGTTCCGCCTTGCAACACAATTAACTCAATACATTTACATTTTGCTCAGGAGATTTTACAATCACACATTTTCTAATAATATTTTATAACTCTGCATCATTAACTTATTTATTAATATTTATTTATTTATGACACATATTTAAAGCATGCAAAATCTCAGCAACAGCTACACTCCCACCAAATCACTCATTGACCTGAAATGTGGGATTTTCCATTTTTATCAAAACCAGTTTCAATCATCTGTATGTGTGTGCGTCTTAATTGGCTTCTACTAATGTGACTATTTTATGAATAGGTCTTTCTAGATTAATCAGTCGCGTATGAGGTTTGCCCTTGTCAACAGAAGTCTCACTGAGCACTAGTTTCAGCTTGCGCACCATGCCGTCTCTTCCAGGCTGAGCTTCGACTACTCTTGCGAGCTTCCATTCATTTCTTGGGGTACACTCGTCCTTTAAAATCACAATGTCATTCACTTGTGAGTTCCTTGATGGGCTGTGCCATTTTTGCCGCTGTTGTTGGTTCAGCAGATATTCTCGCTTCCATCTTTGCCAGAATTCATTCGCCAAGAACTGCACCTTTTTCCATCTCTTGTGCAGATACAAATCCTCTTTAAAGAACTGGCCTGGAGGTGGCAGTATTACTGCAGATTTCATGGTGAGAATATGGTTTGGTGTAAGAGGCTCTGGAGCTGTTGGATCGTGAAGATGCTCAACACTCAAAGGTCGGCTGTTGATAATGGCCATTGTTTCATACATGAGCGTCTTCAAGCTTGTGGTGTCGAGTCTGTTTGCCCACTTGTCAAGCATGGTCGTCAGGATGCTTCTAATCGTCCGAATTTGACGCTCCCAGACTCCACCCATATGACTTGCTGATGGGATGTTCACAATGAACTCACAACCAACTGCTCTTTGGCGCTCTTGATCCATGCCCTTGAGTAGCTCTGCAAATTCTCTTCTAGCGCCCATAAAATTTGTTCCCTGATCACACCTCAATTGTCGCACGGGGCCTCTGATGGCGATGAATGTTCTGAGAGCGTTTATGAACGCATCGGTGGTCATGTCGTCTAGGGTCTCTATATGCACTGCTCTAGAGCATAAGCAGGTGAAGATCAACCCATATCTTTTAAGTTCTTTTCTTCCTTCCTTTACAAGGAATGGACCAAAACAGTCAAGTCCGCAGTAGGTAAATGGAGGACTTGTCAGAGTTCTTTCTTTTGGGAGATCTGCCATTTGTTGGACTTCTGTGGTTCTCCTGTACCTTCTGCATGGGACGCACTTATAAATGTGTGAGGAGACAATACTTCCGCATCCAAGAATCCATATTCCATTTGCGCGTATCTCATTCATTGTCATCCCTCTTCCTTGGTGGTCTACACGCTCATGGTGATATTTCACAATCAGGTCTGACACGTGTGATTTCCTTGGCAATATTGCAGGGTGCTTCACGTCATGATGAAGGGCTGACTGCGACAACCGTCCTCCCACCCTGAGTATATTGTTTGCATCAAGGTAAGCGTTGAGCCGGTAGAGCTTGTTGCGTTTGCCGAGTTTTTCAGCTCTATTGCATTTGATTTTCTTTATGTCATCAGCAAAGGCTTCCTCTTGTGTGAGCTTGATGATGAAGAACTCTGCTTTACGTCTTTCTTTAAGATTTGTAGTTTGGTCTGTCCATACTTGACCTCCACTACGTCTCCTGACGCATTTCTTCAGTCTGGCGACAGCTTTCACAGCTCTGGACCAAGCTGAGAACTTGCTATGACGGCTGATCAATGGGTTTGTGTTTTCGGCTTTGACGGTATGAACATGAGCTTTCCGCAGTTCTGGGTCAGGGTCATCCACTTTTACTATTATATGTTTGACTGACAGATTTGGTTGCCAAAGGAAGTCTGGTCCCTTCAACCAACATGAGTCCTTCAATTGGGCTGCACTGGCTTCTTTAGACGCAAGGTCTGCTGGGTTGTCTTTCTTGAACTGTAGTGGTAGCTCATAGTGTCCATCTTTTTTCTGTCTTATCCCCTCTTTCACTCGTGACATGAAGAGAAGATCTTTTTGAGAGACTGGATTGTTGTCTGTTGAGTGGTCTGTAAAATCCATTTCGAGCATCTTAATGATTTCTGAAGGACTTGGCTCTTTGATCTGATTTCTGCAGACAAAGTGCTCTTCATCTTTAAGTTGACTTAGAGGTTGTGCGGCAGGAGTCACTTGTCGTACAATGACCCTATGGCTCACACCAATTGCGTCTTCAAACTTAGTTGCTGGCTTGGAACAGCCAACAATGCTCCATCCAAGGTCGGTTCGCTGACCATATGGATGGCCTTCTTCTCCGCATAGAATTTCTCTGGGAAGAAGAGCTTGATGGCAGTTATAGCCTATTAGTAGGCCGACTTGGCACTCCAATTGTGGAGGAATCTTGTGGACCAATGGTTCAAGATGAGGCCATTTTTGGGCTGTCTCTGTAGTGGGAATGTGAGACCTCTCAGCAGGAATGAACTCACGTGAGAAGAGAGGTGGTAATGAGATCATTTTTTCTAAGTCATATCCTCTCACTTGGAGGTTAGACAATTTTTGACAGGGTATGACTGTAGAGACTGATGACATTGTGGAAAGCCGTAGACAGACATTCTCCTTCTTTGTGTTGAGCTCTTGAGCAACTTGGTCCAGGATGAATGTTGTGTCACTCTGCGTATCCAGCAACGCATATGTTAAGATCTCATGCTCAGGCTGTTTTGAGGAAGAGACCCAGACTGGTACTATTGAGGATGTATGTGAGCCTTGATTGCCTTGGGCAACTCTATTGGTAGTTGCTGTTGCAGTTGCAGGGATTTGCTCCGTTCCTCGTGCTTTATTTGAATCACTCTCCACTTTCTTTGATGAAGAACCTTTCTGAAAGTTGTCATCATGCAAGCATGTTGGATGTCTTCTTCGACAGGTATCACACTTACTTTTGTCCTCACAGTTTCTAGAGTGGTGACCAGTCTTTAGACAACCAAAGCAAAGTTTTTCTTCTTGTACAAACTTGATGCGATCCAGGATTGTCATTTCAGCAAACTTTCTACACTTCTCCAGCTGGTGTCCAAACTTCTTGCAGAAGACACAAGAGACAGTGTTCTGTGTTGTATTTGTTGACAACGTTTTTGCCTTTATGGTTTCAGTTCTTGTCTGTCTTGGTTTCTCATTCTGTATACTCTTGAGTGCTTGTACAGAGGATATGGGGTCACATGCCAGATCAGCTTCATTTGATAAGAAGTTCACCAACTCTTTGAAAGAAGGATATTCAGCTTTCGCTTGTCTGGTTTCCATTGCTTTACGGTTCCATCTGGACACAAGCCAGTCTGGGAGCTTTGTCAAGATCTTCTGACTTTCAGTGCAGTCATTGAGAATCTCTAATGTCTTGATATGAGGTATTGCAGCCTCACAGCTCTGGAGAAAATCTGCAAATTCTCTCAGTTCGCATCCATCTTTGGAGCTTACTCTTGGCCACGCATGCAGCTTATCTCTGAAGGACTTCCCAATTACGTAAGGGTCTCCAAAGCGCTTCTCTAGCAGCTTCCATGCAGTGTCATATGCTCCCTCTGTGCCGATCAGGAAGAGTCCTTCAACAGCCTTCCTTGCAGCACCATTTAGATACTTTCTCAAGTAGTAGAGTTTTTCATTTTTTGGAATACCTTTTCTGTCAATCAATATCTGAAATGACAATTTCCAGTCGTTGTATTTTATAGGATCTCCCGTGAATACTGTAGGTTCAGGTGTTGGGAGACGATTGGCACTCATGGCTTCAGCGAGAGCAGTTGCTAAATCAGGACTTTGCACCTGCAAATTTGGTGGAACTTGTGGGACTGATTGAACGTTGGGATGACTTGGATTATGACTTGGCTCTTGAGCTTGTTGAGGAATGAATGGAGGACTTGATGCATTGAGGGTTTGTGCCTTATCAGGTTGTTTGATGTTATGTAGTAAACTAATGACTTCGGACTTGTCACTTAGTTCGTCATACACCTTGACTCGGGCCTTAGCTGCATTCAGCTTCTTGACTTCCTCTAAGCGCTCAAGCTTTCGGAGCTGATTCTGCATTGCCTGTTGTCTGGCTAGAGATTCAGCCTCAAATTGTGCAGCACGTAGCTTCTCTTCAGCCTCCAGTCTTTGAAGTTCAGTGACTTCCTTGTCTTGCTCTTTTAGCACTGACAAAACCTCTTTGGCCGCAGCTGCTTCGGCCACAGCATCATCTCTCTTGACTGAAAGGTTACTTAAGTGAGTGTTGTGTTCCGAACGAAGGTATAGAGACTTTAATGATGGACTTGATGAATTTAGAATGGAGCCGACATCTGGCCACTGTTCTTCATTCACTGCAGCATCACCTTCAATGAGTTGTTGTGCTCTTTTAATCATGAATTCAGACATCGATACACATGCATCCACTTTACGTCGCACATCTGCATCAGGAGCTTGCATTTGACGGAATTCCTCATATACTGCCTTCACATCTGCACATGTGGCTTGTAGATGATCCATCGACTTGTTTAATTCTTCCTCTGAGATTTCATCACTCATCAACTCTTTGGCTACCTTTGCATTATACTTCCATTTCTCATATGCAAGTTTGTATCTGCGATGTACGCCTTTCAATTTTTCTTCTTGAAGTCCTTTACCTTTTTCCGTCAAGGTTCGAGTTCTTCCGCTTCTTCGCACAGTGTCTTCTCCTTCTGCAGCTTGGGCATTAACCTCAGGCTGAGCTAATGAGTTTGTGTGCTGTTCTGTAATCTTTGAGTTTGTGTCAGACATATCGAAATAATATGAGGATTGTCAATTGACAATGTTTTTACACAACAAAGGCTTAATTTAACTTGGTAGTAGGCTAATAATTTGAAATACCGGTACCTACAGTTCTTTAAGTATGTAGACTACTTTTTAAACGTGAATAATGTTTACTTTCTTGTTAATGTTGTAAATGCTTCCTACAAGCTTGTGCAAACAGTTATTAATAAAGAAGAAGTTACTTGGGCCTATTTTTAATTATTAACATTCAGGCCTTTCTTAATTTTTTTTTTTTTTTAATCACTAGTAGGCCTATTTAATTAATTTAAAATGCACTTTGCTTAATTAACAGGAAATTCACCAATCTTGGTCAAACTCAAAAAATGCCTGTCTTATAGCTGTCTTAAGTAACAGACACATGCAAATCTTGGTTTAACTCATAAAATGCCTGAGACACCTGGTGGAATAAACTGAAACTACACACTCTTCCTGTTGAAACCTAAAGCCTTCCTATTTTGCCTTACGGTTTGACTAATAATTTCCAGTTAAACACATTCAGTACAACAATGTCAGCAAGTGAACATAATACTATTCATTCATACAAAGCACCGTTTGCAAAGTGATAAACCTGAGTCCTTGTGAATTCCAGAAGCACGCCTCTTCTCCCACCACTCGGCTTTGGCGGGGCTCTTTGGACACGCCCTGAAACTCGACTTGATTGACAGGCAGGTTATCTCCGTTGCTCGCATGCGCGTATGGTCCCGTGTCTCTCCTACCCGCGAAGGCAGTCGAGTTCTCACTGTAGCTCCTTTCGGTACACGGCAACACAGGAAAGTTCCTTTTTGTAAAACGGGCGTTTATTGACTCCTCCTTCTTGCTGTACACACCATCCACGCCAACACGCCAACACGCCTACACGCCTACACGCCGTGAGAACTTACAAAATACAGTACAATACATCAGACTTTGATTTCACATCAATAAACATTCAGAAAGAAATTAAATTACAAAAATACAATACCTCGTTGGCTGCTTGTAACGAAAAGAGGTTCTAATAATCACTTGCTTGAAGTTTTTGCATAAATAATCGAATACACTTAAATCTTTTGAGGAGCTGAAGACAACGTGCTCAAGCACCCTCACCTCTTGCAAGTTCTGCCTTATTTACTGTCCGTGGGGTCGCAACATCACAACAATCGTTCCGCCTTGCAACACAATTAACTCAATACATTTACATTTTGCTCAGGAGATTTTACAATCACACATTTTCTAATAATATTTTATAACTCTGCATCATTAACTTATTTATTAATATTTATTTATTTATGACACATATTTAAAGCATGCAAAATCTCAGCAACAGCTACACTACTAGTAACTAAATTTACATCCTGTCACACAAACACTACAAAATGAGCTAAAATGCTAAAATGTAAAGCCAGGTCTTTCCTCGCAACACATTACTTAATATTTTATACATAGCATACCTCCAAGTTGGCGCCAGGTAACATAATCCATGATTTTTACCCACATACAATTAACTAAAGTGCTTGCATAAAACGTAAGCATGCTTTTATTAGCTCACCTGGGAACAGTAAGCTTTTCCCCAAGATGGGGCGCAGTAAGGAAATCCATAATTTTCAGGTTTAAAACACAATATTTGCTTAAATGCTGTAAGTTAGAACACCCCTAATGTACAGCCATGTATTTGATACCAGATATCTAAAATCCAGACATTTTGATACATGTGTGTTAATATAATTTAAAAAAATGACTTTATAGTCTATTCCAGGGGTCCCCAAACTTTTTGACTCAATGCCACATTGGGTTACTTTAAAGTTTAGACACACCTTCTCATTCAATCTCTACAATGTAAAAACTATTTATATTGTAGATTGTCACCAAAGGCATCAAAACTATAACACCTGTGAAGTGAAAACCATTTCAGGTGACTACCTCTTAAAGCTCATCGAGAGAATGCCAAGAGTGTGCAAAGCAGTAATCAGAGCAAAGGGTGGCAATTTTGAAGAAACTAGAATATAAAACATGTTTTCAGTTATTTTACCTTTTTTTTGTTAAGTACATAACTCCACATGTGTTCATTCATAGTTTTGATGCTTTCAGTGACAATCTACAATGTAAATAGTCATGAAAATAAAGAAAACCCATTGAATGAGAAGGTGTGTCCAAACATTTGGCCTGTACTGTATGTATATATATATATATATATATATATATATATATATATATATATATATATATATATATATATATATATATATATTAGGGCTGTGAATCTTTGGGTGTCCCACGATTCAATTCAATATCGATTCTTGGGGTCACGATTCGATTCAAAATCGATTTTTTTTCAATTCAACACGATTCTCGATTCAAAAACGATTTTTTCCCGATTCAAAACAATTCTCTATTCATGCAATACATAGGATTTCAGCAGGATCTACCCCAGTCTGCTGACATGCAAGCAGAGTAGTAGATTTTTGTAAAAAGCTTTTATAATTGTAAAGGACAATGTTTTATCAACTGATTGCAATACTGTAAATTTGTTTTAACTTTCAAATTAACCAAAAATAGGACTTATTTTATCTTTGTGAAAATATTGGACACAGTGTGTTGTCAAGCTTATGAGATGCGATGCAAGTGTAAGCCACTGTGACACTATTGTTCTTTTTTATTATCTTTATTAATGTCTAATGATAATGTCAATGAGGGATTTTTAATCACTGCTATGTTGAAATTGTAACTAATATTGATACTGTTGTCAGGGGCGCCGAAAAGGGGGGGTAAAGGAGACGGATTCTAGGGGCCCATGATGGAGGGGGGCCCAGAGAGGCCTCTAATGATGATGAAATTATAATACAGAAAAAATAATGACACTGTGTTGGGGGCCCTGTAAAGATTCTTTTCATGGGGCCCAAAATCCCTAGCGGCGCCCCTGACTGTTGTTGATAATGTTCATTTTTGTTTCACTGCTTTTGGTTTGTTCTTTGTCGTGTTTGTGTCTCCTCTCAATTGATCTGTTGCTGGGTCGGGTTTGGTTTTGGAATTGGATTGCACTGTTATGGTATTGCTGTGTATTGTTTTGTTGGATTGATTAATTAAAAATAAATAAATAATAATTAAATAAATAAATAAAATAAAATAAAAAAATCGATTTTTTAAAAATGAGAATCGATTCTGAATCGCACAACGTGAGAATCGCGATTCGAATTCGAATCGATATTTTCCCACACCCCTAATATATATATATATATGTATATATATATATATATATATATATATATATATATATATATATATATATATATATATATATATATATTGTGGATTATAGTTCGGCATTTAACACCATAATACCTGACAGACTGGTGTCCAAACTGTCAGACATGGGTCTATCATACGCCATCTGCATGTGGATTAAGGACTTCTTATCCAACTGCCCCCAGAGGGTGCAGTTGGGCCACCACAAGTCATCGAGCCTATACCTCAGCACCGGCTCTCCACAAGGCTGTGTGCTGAGCTCCCTACTCTATTCCCTCTACACATACGACTGCACACCTGCCCACTCCAGCAACTCCGTCATCAAATTTGCGGATGACACCACCGTAGTGGGGCTCATCTCAAGGGGAGACGAGGCTGCGTATCGGGACGAGGTGGAGAAGCTGTCGGAGTGATGCACAGTAAACAACCTGGCCCTGAACACCTCCAAGACCAAGGAGCTGGTCATAGACTCCAGGAAGAAAAAAACGGACATCCTGCCCCTGGTCATCAGCGGTGACTGCGTGGAGAGGGTCTCAGACTTCCGCTTCCTGGGAGTCCACGACGACGGCCTAAACTGGAGCACCAACACCACGGCTACCATCAAGAAGGCACACCAGAGACTGCACTTCCTGAGAATACTCAGGAACAACCACCTCTCACAGGAACTGCTGGTGTCCTTCTACCGGTGCTCTATTGAGAGCATCCTGACCTACTGCATCTGCGTGTGGTTCAGCAGCTGCACGGCCGCAGAGAGAACGCCGGATTATGGCAGACCCTTCAGCGATCCTGTTCTGTCTCCCTGTAATGTTTGTCTGATCTTGAATGGGATTGTGCTGAAATTTTTAATTTCCCCTCGGGGATTAATAAAGTATTTCTGATTCTGATTTTGATCTCCGGGTTTAAGTTGAAAGTCAAAGTTGACCCACCTCTCGGTTTATGGTAACAACCTTCTACTGTACAAGTGAGAGGCATGATTTATCATCTAGAGTTAACTTTTACCAACTCAGAGACGATGCAGCAGCTCAGTATGTCAATAGCTACGTAAGCTCGTTAGCACTAACAATAGTTTGTCTGTGTTAGCGCTTATAATAACAATATTGCTAATACTTGATTAATATTCAGGGCATGGCATATGTAAATGGACTATTGTTGGCGGTTTTTGGATGGTTTTTTGGAGGTCTTTATGGATGAAATAGATTACTCCCATTATTTGCATTTTTAGCCACCTTGTACTTGCCATATTTTACGATTTAAAATGCATATACAAACATTTATGTGTTCTGTTCTTACGTAGGGATTGTGAATGAGAGGCAAAATTCCCCAAAAAGTGCAGTTCCCCAGAACAACATATATTTTTTGCCCAAAGAGTATATTGTGTGACTATTTATTTATTGTATAGAATAGTGTTTTTTATTAAAATTGTTTATAGATGCGTATATAAGCACTTTTTGAGCACAATACCGTGATAATAATAACCGTGATAATTTTAGTGACAAAACCAGTGATATGAAATGTTCATATTGTGACATCCCTGAATCTGACACAGTAAAAACAATAATCAATGCATCAAAATAAGTTGTATTACTAATCTTATGTGTATTCAAGCCTTTAATATTTACTATAATCTGGCTGAAGTTGTAATTATTAGAATAACACTGCCATGTGTTAGTGGTGGTTTGTGCTGCAAAAAACATGTTTTTTTCCGTTATTCTAAAATACATTTTATGACTAGTTATCATTCAGTCCCGTCCCCCCCACCTTGTCATAATGTCCCCAAACTTGTCCCATTCGTTTATGCTATGTAAATGCTGCAATTTATTTGTGTATTATGTTTTTTATGTGATTAACATTTTATTATTCATGACCAGCCGGCCCCTCACACCTTGTCAAAAACTCCCCAAACTTGTCCCCAACATGTTTGCTGTTTGTGCTGCAAATTTTTTTTGTCAAAACTATTATAGTGTTTGTGCTATTAACATTTCATACTTTTTACCTTATTAACGTGTAATTAGCATGTTATTCATAACCATGTCAAAATCTCCCCAATCTTGTCCCATTTGTTTGTGCTATGTATACGCTTTTTTAAATGTTTTTGTCTAACTATTGTAGTTTTTAAGTTAGTAACATATCATGATTCATAACCACCTTGTCAAGATTTCCCCAAACCTTTGTGTAGCATTTTTTTGTCTAACTATTATTGTTTTTATGTTATTATTTTTGTTATTCATACCCAGTTCCCTAACCACGTTAAAATCTCAGCAAACGTGTCCAATTTGTTTGTGCTACATTTGTGCTGCAATTTTTTTTGGATGGACAGATGGATATTGTAGTTTTTACCTTATTAACATTTTATGATTCATAACAAGCACCCTCCCCACCTTGTCAAAATCTCCCCAAACTTGTCCCAATTGTTTGTGCTACGTTAGTGTTGCACATATCTTGTCTATTATAGTTTTTATCAACGTGTTATTATTTATAAACACCCCCCCCCCCCCAATCATGTCAACATCTCTCCAAACTTGTGCCATTCCTTTGTGCTATGTTTGTGCTGTTTTTTTTTGTCCAACTGTTATAGTTTATATTTTATTACGGTTGTATTATTCATAACTATCCCCTTTGTGAAAAAAACATATATATATTGTACAATATGGATCATAACTCATTTTATGCAAATTGTTCAAAATACAATAACTGACATAATTTGATGAAATGGGCATTGAAAGGGTTAAAAACATGACATTTTTTTGTCATTTGTATTTAGGACTAATGTTAATTGAGAGATTTGAGCAAAAAAAAGAAAATAAATAAATCCAAACATGTTTTGCACACGCTAAAGTCCTTGAGGACTCTTTCGTCGCCTAAATTGCTACTCTATGGCTACAAAATGGTGTAAGGGTTAAGTGTTTACTTTTAGTGTTATTTGAGATGTTGTATTTGAACACACACACACACACACACACACTCACACACACACACACACACACACACACACACACACACACACACACACACACACACACACACACACACACACACACACACACACACACATTCTTGAATTTGTTATCTTCTTGAGACCTCCAAAAAATGCCTCCCTCTTTAGGATCCCCCTTTCTAGATATATAATGATATGTATTTACAACATTAATAATATATACATACTATGCAAATATGAGAAAGCTTGTTGTGAAAAATGAGTTTGAATTTCACAAGACAAGGTCACAATTTCACAAGAAAAATTTAGAATTTTGGCAGTGTTATAATAAAAGTTGTAATTTTACTCAACGCAAGTCAAAATTATACAAGAAAAACTGAACATTTGTGGAATATTAGGATAAAAGTTGGAATTTTACTCAATTACAGTCGGAATTTTACAAGAAAAGCTTAAAATTTGGGCAATTTTAAGAAAAGAGTCGTAATTTTACTCGACAAAAGTCACAATTTTATAAGAAAACTTTAACATTTTGGCAATATTATAATTGTAATCGAAATTTTACTTGTCATTATTTTACAAGAACCACAAAAAAATTGGCAATATTGTGATAAAAGTTAGAGTTTTATATGACAAATGTCACCATTTTGCATTAAAAAGTAATAATTTTATATGAAAAATATATAATTTTACGAGAAAATATTGTAATATTACAGAAACAGAAAGAATATGAGGAATTGTTCCCACTTTTATAAGAAAAAAGTTGACACATTGTATAAAAAAGACTGCTTTAAGTTATTTATTTGTTTTTTTGTGAATGTTTTGTTTGTAAATAGTTTTTAATCTTCATTATTTACTTCAGGTTATTACTCTATATACATACTTATTTATTTTTTAAATTAATTTTGGCCAAAGGGGACGCATTTCAATTTCTTACACACACTTGTTATTACATATGTTGACCAGAGGGGGAGCACGTTTAAAACCGACACACAGTCAATTTGAAAAATCCCTCTTTTTTGGGATCACCCTAATTTTGATGGATTTCACCACCAGGGGTGCAAATGAGACATTCTCTATTAGATGCAATGGTTTTCCTTATTGGGACCATGCTTTCGGTTCTTACTTGTTCACCGGTCCTCATATGGAGGGTACTTGTTCCCTTGTTGATGTCTCAAGAAGGGTATAAATACAAGAACACACACATACACACACACCAGTGACCAGTCAGGGGAGGCAGGTGAGGCGGGGCCTCACGTGCCATCATGGAAAGAAGAAAAAAAAGTAAAAAGAAAAAATAATAATTAAATTGTTATATGTATCCAGTGAGTATACTATAAAGTTATTTTCCATTTAACTTCACCAGTTTTAGATTATTTTTATTCAAAATCGCTGAATTTTCACATTTGCCGTTCAAATACTGAGAAGAGAGTTGCGGTGAGTCAGCAGCCAGTTGAGCCTCGCCATGGATTGCGCAATGACTCGGCTAACTGCTGGCCTGCTGTGCAGTGAGACCGTATTGCTATATGAATTATATTATACATTTCCATAGTTTAGTTAGCTGAGGTATATAATGTACAGTGTATTTTGTCAACAACTGTATGTGTGTAACGTATTTCTTGTGCTGAGCAATCATAAAACGGCTGCGAAGACGCACTGTGTGAGGCTCGCAGTAATCCCGCCTCCTGGTGGTAGAGGGCGCTAGTGATCCCAGAGATCATTCTTGCGACTACTCGGCTGCAGAAGAAGTGACAACAAGCAGCAACAGTTAGCGATCGTTTATTTTTTCCTCTCGCCTGGACTTTTAACATGGAGGATTACATATCTAAAATAAAACAGTTTTCTAAACTGGACTTTCAATCGAACCAGGAGGTAATAATTAAAGGAAGATCTCCATGGAGACAGAGAAACTTTTAAAACTGAAGAAAGATAAGGAAGACTTCTATAAACAAGTTATCGATGCTTTTGTTCAGAAGGAGCGGCGCATGGACTTCATTTATAAGTAAAGGTAAGACCATAATAACGTTTTTTTTTAATTAAATGTGCTTTTTTGTGTGCTACAGTTTGTATGTGTAAAGTGAAAGTTAAGTTAAAGTACCAATGATTGTCACACACACTAGGTGTGGTGAAATGTGTCCTCTGCATTTGACCCATCCCCTTGATCACCCCCTGGGAGGTGAGGGGAGCAGTGGGCGAGCAGCAGCGCTGCGCCCGGGAATCATTTTTGGTGATTTGGCGTGGCGCAGTGGAAGAGTGGCCGTGCGCGACCCGAGGGTCCCTGGTTCAATCCCCACCTAGTACCAACCTCGTCATGTCCGTTGTGTCCTGAGCAAGACACTTCACCCTTGCTCCTGATGGGTGCTGGTTAGCGCCTTGCATGGCAGCTCCCTCCATCGGTGTGTGAATGTGTGTGAATGGGTAAATGTGGAAGTAGTGTCAAAGCGCTTTGAGTACCTTGAAGGTAGAAAAGCGCTATACAAGTACAACCCATTTATCATTTATTTAACCCCCAATTCCAACCCTTGATGCTGAGTGCCAAGCAGGGAAGAATGCTGGTATGAGCTTTTAAACATAACCTGTTAACTGCTGCCAATCAAATGGTGAATAAGATACTATTTAGGGTTCATATGTTTGTAAATCTGACTGTGATGAAGTCAGTGCCTCACCAGTCATGAACCTCACCGCACGTCACTGACACACACACACACACACACACACACACACACACACACACACACACACACACACACACACACACACACACACACACACACACACACTCACACACACACATATACATATGCAAGAAGGAGGAGTAGACACCCACACATGGGGGCGGTGATAATGATCAGCATGCTTCATGTGTACCAGCAGGGCTGAGTTGACAACAACAAAGCAGAGGCAGACTTGAGACAAGCACACATCACTCACCGCACTGCAGGCTGACTTTGCCGTTGTTTGATCCCCGTCACTTCGAGACCTCAGAGACATGCACTTTGATAAAGGTGAGTACAACTTTACTGCTACGGGCATTCGACATGACACTTTCTTGAAATGATTGACGGATGCTCTCCATTGCTTTATTCCATCTTTACAAAATACCAGCCAACGGTGTGTACCATGTAATCATGTCTTAGGTTCTTTGTTTTCGGAAAGACTTGTGGTGACGTCAAAGCTTCCCCGTCCACTCTCTGACATATTTGATCATGCATGTTGATAGTGTTTTAGACCACAGAATGAGGAACTTGGCACAGTCTTTATGTGAGAGACAGCGAGCCCAGAAGAGAAAGGTCTCTGGAATCCCCAACCTGACACCCACACACACATGAGTCTGTGTCCAGGGCTTTCCACATTGCCCTCATTTGAATACAGCACAGGTAGCCCAATGTACAGAAGCCAGTGGAACTTCCAAAGCCAAACACAACCCATCTACTTAACTTGACTTAACTTAACTTAACAACATTCTTAACTGTCGCTCAATTATA
Organism: Nerophis lumbriciformis; assembly: GCF_033978685.3. Lineage (NCBI taxonomy): Eukaryota > Metazoa > Chordata > Actinopteri > Syngnathiformes > Syngnathidae > Nerophis > Nerophis lumbriciformis. The sequence continues at coordinate 32,842,808 of NC_084551.2, read as the reverse complement.
AAGAGATTGTGTAATAAAAGTCAAATAAAGTCAAAATACAGTGCATGGTACCTCAACTTAAGAGTGTTTTGAGATAAGAGCTGTGTCTCAGCTAATTGTTCTGTTTTAAGTTGCAAGCAAACATTTGATCTACAAACATCCACTAATTGGTCTTGCAAATGTAACAGTGAACCCCATAAGATCCGACCAAAACATCTGGTCTTGCTAGTAATGTTGTCCCGATACCAATATTTTGGTATCGTTTTTTTTGATTGATTGATTGAAACTAGATTGCACAGTACAGTACATATTCCGTACAATTGACCACTAAATGGTAACACCCCAATAAGTTTTTCAACTTGATTAAGTCGGGCTCCACTTAAATCATTTCATGGTATCATCATAATACAGTCATACCACAATCATCAGAGTACATACATTGAATTATTTACATTATTTACAATCCGGGGGGTGGGATGTGGAGAGGGTTGGGGCGGGGGCGGGGGGGGGGGGGGGTGTTAGGTTTGGTTGATATCAGCACTTGAAATGGACTCCAGAAATGGACATTGTAAAAGTGTAGGTCTGACTTCGTAGGATATGTACAGCGAGCAGTGAAACAAAATTATTTCCATATTTTTCAGTACTTTTCAGTACTTTTCTAAATAAAGGGGACCACAAAAATGGCATTATTGGCTTTATTTTAACAAAAATGTTTCTTATTGCAAGTTTGTCCTTAAATGAAATAGTGAACGTACAAGACAACTTGTCTTTTATTTGTAAGTAAACAAACAAAGGCTCCTAATTTAGTCGTATGCAGTAACATATTGTGTCATTTATCATTCTATTATTTTGTCAACATTATTAAGGACAAGTGGAGCAACTGAATTATTAATCTACTTGTTCATTCACTGTTAATATCTGCTTACTTCCTGTTTCAACATGTTCTATCTACACTTCTGTTAAAATGTAATAATCACTTATTCTTTTCTTGTTTGATACTTTACATTAGTTTTGGAGGATACCACAAATGTGGGTATCAATCCGATACCAAGTAGTTACAGGATCATACATTGGTCATATTCAAAGTCCTCATGTGTCCAGGGACATATTTCCTGAGTTTATAAACATAATATAAATTCTAAAAAAATGAAAGAAGATGTTGTGATGCCAAAAAATATTGACGTAATCATAGTATTATCGGCTAGATACGCTCCTGTACTTGGTATCATTACAGTGAATGTTAGGTGTAGATCCACCAATGGTGTTTGTTCACATTGTGGCGCCGGTGAGCTAAGGTGTGTAGTGAAGCATGTTTAGCTATGCCTCGTCCTGCGGGGATGATACTTGTAAGAAACGTACTTTATTTGTCGCCATGGAGACAAGGATTAGTGACTTAGAAGTAGCTACAACACTGCCGACTGGGGCTGGACTTTAGCCATGTCTTAAAGCACCTTTTCCTGAGGGCGTTTCAGTGTTATAACTTCACCTTTATCGTTAGTTTTTACACCAAAATGCGTCCATTCTCCCTTTTCTGTCTACACACTGTGTCTTCTTGTAAGTACTCTGTGATTGTGTGCTGCCGAACATGCTCCTCTGCTCGTAAACCAGCAATGACACGACGTGAGGACGACGGGGGTGCAGGGGGGTGTCGCACCGGTACTTTTCAGAGGCGGTATAGTACAGAATATGATTCATTAGTATTGCTGTACTATACTAATACCGGTATACTGTACAACCCTACTTGCTAGCATAAGCGTATAGCTAGAGATGGACATGGCTTTGTTTTCCAGGCATCATGGTTAGGAAGAAAGTGAGTGTGAAGGACATACATTGAATTAAAGAAATCAATCAATCGGAGCGTATCCCTGCTAGTCTGCACCATACTGAAGCAGAATGAGTTGATAACGCCAGGTTAAAGTTAAAATAATATTTAAACGGCAGACATTTACACGTGAAAATATGGGAACAAGCTGCTGATGGTGTGTTTGACGGAGAAGCCGCTGGAATTCCACTCTCCAATAAAACTAATGTAGTTGTGTGTTTTTTTAAAAGACATGTTACTTGTGTGTTGTTTTTGTGGGGGTGAGTGAAAAAATACATGGATTTAAATGATACAACATTGATTCGAGATACAAGTGTTTTGAGTCAGGAGCACCGTCATAGAACCAATTCATCAGCTGGTAAATTGAGGTACTACTGTACTGCATTACACGCCTGACGCTCACATAATGGAGGGGGAACAAGAGTAATTACAATAATCAATTTTGTCACTCATGTCTTACATGTGCCCTGACAATATCTTATGGTGGCCTCTCACCCAAAGTCAACTGGGATAGGCTCCAGCTCCAGCCCTGTACAGAATATATAAGCGGTGGAAAAAATAAGAATGACTGGATCGATGAATGTCTAGCTCATATTGACCCTTTACTATGTCTCAGTAAGTCTCTTGTATGCTTCTGTGGTTATCATCACACTTTTCCTCTAGTACCTCTATGTGGTACTAATAATAATAATACCTGGGATTTATATAGCGCTTTTCTAAGTACCCAAAGTCGCTTTACATGTAGAGCCCATCATTCATTCACACCTGGTGGTGGTAAGCTACTTTCATAGCCACAGCTGCCCTGGGGTAGACTGACAGAAGCGTGGCTGCAATTTGCGCCAACAGCCCCTCCGACCACCACCTATCATTCATCATTCAATTCACCGGTGTGAGTGGCACCGGGGGCAAAGGGTGAAGTGTCCCGCCCAAGGACACAACGGCAGCGATTTTTGGATGGTAAGAGGCGGGGAGCGAACCTGCAACCCTCAGGTTTCTGGCACGGTTGCTCTACCCACACACACACACACACACACACACACACACACACACACACACACAATGGTTATCATTTGGAATGGGGGCCAAGTTTTTGATCATCACTTGTGGGGACCACCCTTTCTACAGGTTGTGGAGGCATAAAACATTTTTGGTAAAATGACCACTGCCTAGTTAGCTCATACATGTCTTTAAATCTCTGGATTGATGAAGTAATGTGCTGATCATTCTTACTGGGGACCCTGGGGGAAAAAGAGTTAATATGTTTCATGGGGACCAAATTTAAATAATTTTGCATAATTCACACACATTTGTACGTGACTACTGAGGACCATTTAAAAAAAACAACAACAAGTAAACATGTATTATGGGCCAAAGCTTAAAAATCACTTAGGCATCTTCAGAATGGATCTGACTATCAGTTACAAAGGTTTCCTTTTAGGGGACCTGTTTTTTTGTCCCCATACCGTCAGAGGTCCCCTAAAGTAAACAGAGCAATGTCCCCATTAAGTAAGCATTGCCAGAACACACACACACACACACACACACACACACACACACACACACACACACACACACACACACACACAAAACAAACTTGCAAAGTTTATATTTTGGATGCTCACCGGGTTACAGCCTCAAAATAATTGTTGATGTTGTCACATGCCATAACTGTTTAAATTAGGGATGTTCCAATAAGGGTTTTATGCTGCTGATTCCGATCATACATGCGTGAGATCGGCCGATACCAATACTGATACCAATCACATGTATTAATTGTAAACTTTTCATGGCGAGTGCTATTGACGGTTTAACAATATCAACACAATGTTTAAACTAGTTTCTTATTTTCTTCCTTTGTGTGCAACATGTTAAGCCTCAATCTCCAGTGATAATGTTACTTGATAATGATACTTAAAATACAAAAGAATGCAGTTGTCAGGACGTGGACTATGGAGTGGTTGTTTTCCCGAGATGCAAGTGAACTCGGACCGGACATGGCGTGAAGGTAGTGACATCTTTTATTTTAAACACTAACAAACTACAAAAAAAGGATACAAACAAAAGGCGCGCTAACAGGCGGAGATAAACTTGGCAAAGAAAACAAAAACTAGGACAAAGGCAAAACTATGGACGTGAAACTAATAAACACTTACTGTGGCATGGCATGAAGCATGAACTATAGTGGACATGAATATCATGGGTAGCAGAGGAAGTCTGGATGGTTAGGATATGTCACCAGGACGATCAAAAGACACAGACAGGCTTAAATAGCAGTGACATGATTGACAGGTGTGCGAGTGCAAATGAATCAGGTGTGTGACATGAAACGTGAAACAGGTGCGTGACATGACAGGTGAAAACTAATGGGTTGCTATGGTGACAAAACAAACAAAAGTGCGCAAAGAGTACAAAAACAAAACCGAACATGACTAAAACAAAACATGATCACACAGACATGACAGCAGTAATGGAGGTGATTCTTATTAGAGGATCGACATTTATGATCGGCAATAAAATGCATTAATCTGCAAAGGCGATCACGTGCTTTTTTCCAATAAATCAGGCGAGACTGATCGATATCACAAGTTTCATGATTTTTTTCTGGTTAAACTTAGTACAGTGCAACTCTCTGAGCCTCTGATATAGAAGCTCTCACTGTATTATGTGTGAGAAATTTCGCTAATTGATAAACATTTTTCAAACTTTCTTTTTCCATTACAGACTGCACTTTTTGACCAAAGTTGACATTTCCTTACAAAGATCAAATGACTCAGACTCAGCGTGATATATTGTAGCACCTTCAGATCTAGATCACGAATCTCAATATTCTGATAAAGTGACCTTTATGTGGCTACATCAACCACACCGTGACTTATTGTGTAAGCAGTGTAGACTGAATCCTCACGTCATTTGCAAATACTGTTCAAGAAGCACTTTCTGAACATGGGAAATGGACTAGACGAGACTGGGGAAGAAAAAGAGACAAGGTCGTCCTTTCAGACGTTTAGTAGAAAGCAGTTGAGGCCCGTGAATGTGCCAGGGTGACACGTTCACGTGTGTCACACACAACAGGAAGATTGTGGTTTGTGTTTCTGTGAGCGTAACGGAGCACAGAAATATGTCATAGAAATGAAGTGGTAATCCCATTCTGAAGGTTTTCTGTTCAATCTACCCGATTAAGCCGTTTCCCTAATGGAAGACGTGTATCAGCTCAAACAGAGAGTGGAAACTGTGCAAGAAGTCTATGTGTGTTTGAGGACATCATCACTGTTTCCTAGAGTTCTTATTTTCCTGCCTAAGGAATTTCCAGGACATAATCATGCAATAACACTTTTTATACTGATGTAGTGCAACAGGTGATGGAGAAAAAGCCAACATAGACAGGTTACTATATGAAAATCAGCTTTTACCTTGAAAATCAGCTTGTGCCTTGAAAATCAGCTTTTACCTTGAAAATCAGCTGTTGCCTTGAAAATTAGCTTATGCCTGGAAAATCAGCTGTTGCCTTGAAAATTAGCTTATGCCTTGAAAATTAGTTTATGCCTTGAAAATTAGCTTAAGCCTTGAAAATCAGTGTTTACCTTGAAAATCAGCTTTTACCTTGAAAATCAGTTATTGTCTTGAAAATCGGCTTTTGTCTTGAAAATCAGATTTTGCCTTGAAATTCAGATTTGCCTTGAGAATCAGCGTTTGCCTTGAAAATCAGCTTTTGCCTTGAAAATCAGCTTTTACCCTGAAAATCAGCTTTTGCCTTGAAAATTAACTTATGCCTGGAATATTAGCTTATGCTTTGAAAATTAGCTTAAGCCTTGAAAATCAGCTTTTACCTTGAAATTCAGCTTTTGCCTTGAAATTCAGCTTTTACCCTGAAAATCAGCTTTTGCCATGAAAATCAGTTTTTACCTTGAAAATCAGCTTTTACCTTGAAAATCAGTTTTTGTCTTGAAAATCAGCTTTTGCCTTGAAATTCAGATTTGCCTTGAAAATCAGCTTTTGCCTTGAAAATCAGCTTATGCCTGGAAAATTAGCTTATGCCTTGAAAATTAGCTTAAGCCTTGAAAATCAGCTTTTACCTTGAAATTCAGCTTTTGCCTTGAAAATCAGCTTTTACCCTGAAAATCAGCTTTTACCCTGAAAATCAGCCTTTGCCTTGAAAATTAGCTTATGCCTGGAAAATTAGCTTATGCCTTGAAAATTAGCTTAAGCCTTGAAAATCAGCTTTTACCTTGAAATTCAGCTTTTGCCTTGAAAATCAGCTTTTACCCTGAAAATCAGCTTTTACCCTGAAAATCAGCCTTTGCCTGGAAAATTAGCTTATGCCTGGAAAATTAGCTTATGCCTTGAAAATCAGTTTTTACCTTGAAAATCAGTGTTTACCTTGAAAATCAGCTTTTACCTTTAAAATCAGTTTTTGTCTTGAAAATCGGCTTTTGTCTTGAAAATCAGCTTTTGCCTTGAAATTCAGATTTGCCTTGAGAATCAGCGTTTGCCTTGAAAATCAGCTTTTGCCTTGAAAATCAGCTTTTACCTTGAAAATCAGCCTTTGCCTTGAAAATTAGCTTATGCCTGGAAAATTAGCTTATGCTTTGAAAATTAGCTTAAGCCTTGAAAATCAGTTTTTACCTTGAAATTCAGCTTTTGCCTTGAAATTCAGCTTTTGCCATGAAAATCAGTTTTTACCTTGAAAATCAGCTTTTACCTTGAAAATCCGTTTTTGTCTTGAAAATCGGCTTTTGTCTTGAAAATCAGATTTTGCCTTGAGAATCAGAGTTTGCCTTGAAAATCAGCTTTTGCCTTGAAAATCAGCTTTTACCCTGAAAATCAGCTTTTGCCTTGAAAATTAACTTATGCCTGGAATATTAGCTTATGCTTTGAAAATTAGCTTAAGCCTTGAAAATCAGCTTTTACCTTGAAATTCAGCTTTTGCCTTGAAATTCAGCTTTTACCCTGAAAATCAGCTTTTGCCATGAAAATCAGTTTTTACCTTGAAAATCAGCTTTTACCTTGAAAATCAGTTTTTGTCTTGAAAATCAGCTTTTGCCTTGAAATTCAGATTTGCCTTGAAAATCAGCTTTTGCCTTGAAAATCAGCTTATGCCTGGAAAATTAGCTTATGCCTTGAAAATCAGCTTTTACCTTGAAATTCAGCTTTTGCCTTGAAAATCAGCTTTTACCCTGAAAATCAGCTTTTACCCTGAAAATCAGCCTTTGCCTTGAAAATTAGCTTATGCCTGGAAAATTAGCTTATGCCTTGAAAATTAGCTTAAGCCTTGAAAATCAGCTTTTACCTTGAAAATCAGCTTTTACCCTGAAAATCAGCTTTTACCCTGAAAATCAGCTTTTACCCTGAAAATCAGCCTTTGCCTTGAAAATTAGCTTATGCCTGGAAAATTAGCTTATGCCTTGAAAATCAGTTTTTACCTTGAAAATCAGTGTTTACCTTGAAAATCAGCTTTTACCTTTAAAATCAGTTTTTGTCTTGAAAATCGGCTTTTGTCTTGAAAATCAGCTTTTGCCTTGAAATTCAGATTTGCCTTGAGAATCAGCGTTTGCCTTGAAAATCAGCTTTTGCCTTGAAATTCAGATTTGCCTTGAGAATCAGCGTTTGCCTTGAAAATCAGCTTTTGCCTTGAAAATCAGCTTATGCCTGGAAAATTAGCTCATGCTTTGAAAATTAGCTTAAGCCTTGAAAATCAGTTTTTACCTTGAAATTCAGCTTTTGCCTTGAAATTCAGCTTTTGCCATGAAAATCAGTTTTTACCTTGAAAATCAGCTTTTACCTTGAAAATCCGTTTTTGTCTTGAAAATCAGCTTTTGCCTTGAAATTCAGATTTGCCTTGAAAATCAGCTTTTGCCTAGAAAATCAGTGTTTACCTTGAAAATCAGTGTTTACCTTGAAAATCAGCTTTTACCTTTAAAATCAGTTTTTGTCTTGAAAATCGGCTTTTGTCTTGAAAATCAGCTTTTGCCTTGAAATTCAGATTTGCCTTGAGAATCAGCGTTTGCCTTGAAAATCAGCTTTTGCCTTGAAAATCAGCTTTTACCTTGAAAATCAGTCTTTGCCTTGAAAATTAGCTTATGTCTGGAAAATTAGCTTATGCTTTGAAAATTAGCTTAAGCCTTGAAAATCAGTTTTTACCTTGAAATTCAGCTTTTGCCTTGAAATTCAGCTTTTACCTTGAAAATCCGTTTTTGTCTTGAAAATCGGCTTTTGTCTTGAAAATCAGATTTTGCCTTGAAATTCAGATTTGCCTTGAGAATCAGCGTTTGCCTTGAAAATCAGCTTTTGCCTTGAAAATCAGCTTTTACCCTGATAATCAGATTTTGCCTTGAAAATTAACTTATATGCCTGGAATATTAGCTTATGCTTTGAAAATTAGCTTAAGCCTTGAAAATCAGCTTTTACCTTGAAATTCAGCTTTTGCCTTGAAATTCAGCTTTTACCCTGAAAATCAGCTTTTGCCATGAAAATCAGTTTTTACCTTGAAAATCAGCTTTTACCTTGAAAATCAGTTTTTGTCTTGAAAATCAGCTTTTGCCTTGAAATTCAGATTTGCCTTGAAAATCAGCTTTTGCCTTGAAAATCAGCTTATGCCTGGAAAATTAGCTTATGCCTTGAAAATCAGCTTTTACCTTGAAATTCAGCTTTTGCCTTGAAAATCAGCTTTTACCCTGAAAATCAGCTTTTACCCTGAAAATCAGCCTTTGCCTTGAAAATTAGCTTATGCCTGGAAAATTAGCTTATGCCTTGAAAATTAGCTTAAGCCTTGAAAATCAGCTTAAGCCTTGAAAATCAGCTTAAGCCTTGAAATTCAGCTTTTGCCTTGAAAATCAGCTTTTACCCTGAAAATCAGCTTTTACCCTGAAAATCAGCCTTTGCCTTGAAAATTAGCTTATGCCTGGAAAATTAGCTTATGCCTTGAAAATCAGTTTTTACCTTGAAAATCAGTGTTTACCTTGAAAATCAGCTTTTACCTTTAAAATCAGTTTTTGTCTTGAAAATCGGCTTTTGTCTTGAAAATCAGCTTTTGCCTTGAAATTCAGATTTGCCTTGAGAATCAGCGTTTGCCTTGAAAATCAGCTTTTGCCTTGAAAATCAGCTTTTACCTTGAAAATCAGCCTTTGCCTTGAAAATTAGCTTATGCCTGGAAAATTAGCTTATGCTTTGAAAATTAGCTTAAGCCTTGAAAATCAGTTTTTACCTTGAAATTCAGCTTTTGCCTTGAAATTCAGCTTTTGCCATGAAAATCAGTTTTTACCTTGAAAATCAGCTTTTACCTTGAAAATCCGTTTTTGTCTTGAAAATCGGCTTTTGTCTTGAAAATCAGATTTTGCCTTGAGAATCAGAGTTTGCCTTGAAAATCAGCTTTTGCCTTGAAAATCAGCTTTTACCCTGAAAATCAGCTTTTGCCTTGAAAATTAACTTATGCCTGGAATATTAGCTTATGCTTTGAAAATTAGCTTAAGCCTTGAAAATCAGCTTTTACCTTGAAATTCAGCTTTTGCCTTGAAATTCAGCTTTTACCCTGAAAATCAGCTTTTGCCATGAAAATCAGTTTTTACCTTGAAAATCAGCTTTTACCTTGAAAATCAGTTTTTGTCTTGAAAATCAGCTTTTGCCTTGAAATTCAGATTTGCCTTGAAAATCAGCTTTTGCCTTGAAAATCAGCTTATGCCTGGAAAATTAGCTTATGCCTTGAAAATCAGCTTTTACCTTGAAATTCAGCTTTTGCCTTGAAAATCAGCTTTTACCCTGAAAATCAGCTTTTACCCTGAAAATCAGCCTTTGCCTTGAAAATTAGCTTATGCCTGGAAAATTAGCTTATGCCTTGAAAATTAGCTTAAGCCTTGAAAATCAGCTTTTACCTTGAAAATCAGCTTTTACCCTGAAAATCAGCTTTTACCCTGAAAATCAGCTTTTACCCTGAAAATCAGCCTTTGCCTTGAAAATTAGCTTATGCCTGGAAAATTAGCTTATGCCTTGAAAATCAGTTTTTACCTTGAAAATCAGTGTTTACCTTGAAAATCAGCTGTTACCTTTAAAATCAGTTTTTGTCTTGAAAATCGGCTTTTGTCTTGAAAATCAGCTTTTGCCTTGAAATTCAGATTTGCCTTGAGAATCAGCGTTTGCCTTGAAAATCAGCTTTTGCCTTGAAATTCAGATTTGCCTTGAGAATCAGCGTTTGCCTTGAAAATCAGCTTTTGCCTTGAAAATCAGCTTATGCCTGGAAAATTAGCTCATGCTTTGAAAATTAGCTTAAGCCTTGAAAATCAGTTTTTACCTTGAAATTCAGCTTTTGCCTTGAAATTCAGCTTTTGCCATGAAATTCAGTTTTTACCTTGAAAATCAGCTTTTACCTTGAAAATCCGTTTTTGTCTTGAAAATCAGCTTTTGCCTTGAAATTCAGATTTGCCTTGAAAATCAGCTTTTGCCTAGAAAATCAGTGTTTACCTTGAAAATCAGTGTTTACCTTGAAAATCAGCTTTTACCTTTAAAATCAGTTTTTGTCTTGAAAATCGGCTTTTGTCTTGAAAATCAGCTTTTGCCTTGAAATTCAGATTTGCCTTGAGAATCAGCGTTTGCCTTGAAAATCAGCTTTTGCCTTGAAAATCAGCTTTTACCTTGAAAATCAGTCTTTGCCTTGAAAATTAGCTTATGTCTGGAAAATTAGCTTATGCTTTGAAAATTAGCTTAAGCCTTGAAAATCAGTTTTTACCTTGAAATTCAGCTTTTGCCTTGAAATTCAGCTTTTACCTTGAAAATCCGTTTTTGTCTTGAAAATCGGCTTTTGTCTTGAAAATCAGATTTTGCCTTGAAATTCAGATTTGCCTTGAGAATCAGCGTTTGCCTTGAAAATCAGCTTTTGCCTTGAAAATCAGCTTTTACCCTGATAATCAGATTTTGCCTTGAAAATTAACTTATATGCCTGGAATATTAGCTTATGCTTTGAAAATTAGCTTAAGCCTTGAAAATCAGCTTTTACCTTGAAATTCAGCTTTTGCCTTGAAATTCAGCTTTTACCCTGAAAATCAGCTTTTGCCATGAAAATCAGTTTTTACCTTGAAAATCAGCTTTTACCTTGAAAATCAGCTTTTACCTTGAAAATCAGTTTTTGCCTTGAAATTCAGATTTGCCTTGAAAATCAGCTTTTGCCTTGAAAATCAGCTTATGCCTGGAAAATTAGCTTATGCCTTGAAAATCAGCTTTTGCCTTGAAATTCAGCTTTTGCCTTGAAAATCAGCTTTTACCCTGAAAATCAGCTTTTACCCTGAAAATCAGCCTTTGCCTTGAAAATTAGCTTATGCCTGGAAAATTAGCTTATGCCTTGAAAATTAGCTTAAGCCTTGAAAATCAGCTTAAGCCTTGAAAATCAGCTTAAGCCTTGAAATTCAGCTTTTGCCTTGAAAATCAGCTTTTACCCTGAAAATCAGCTTTTACCCTGAAAATCAGCCTTTGCCTTGAAAATTAGCTTATGCCTGGAAAATTAGCTTATGCCTTGAAAATCAGTTTTTACCTTGAAAATCAGTGTTTACCTTGAAAATCAGCTTTTACCTTTAAAATCAGTTTTTGTCTTGAAAATCGGCTTTTGTCTTGAAAATCAGCTTTTGCCTTGAAATTCAGATTTGCCTTGAGAATCAGCGTTTGCCTTGAAAATCAGCTTTTGCCTTGAAAATCAGCTTATGCCTGGAAAATTAGCTTATGCTTTGAAAATTAGCTTAAGCCTTGAAAATCAGTTTTTACCTTGAAATTTAGCTTTTGCCTTGAAATTCAGCTTTTGCCATGAAAATCAGTTTTTACCTTGAAAATCAGCTTTTACCTTGAAAATCCGTTTTTGTCTTGAAAATCAGCTTTTGCCTTGAAATTCAGATTTGCCTTGAAAATCAGCTTTTGCCTAGAAAATCAGCTTTTGCCTTGAAAATAAGCTTTTACCCTGAAAATCAGCTTTTACCCTGAAAATCAGCCTTTGCCTTGAAAATTAGCTTATGCCTTGAAAATTAGCTTAAGCCTTGAAAATCAGCTTTTACCTTGAAATTCAGCTTTTGCCTTGAAATTCAGCTTTTACCCTGAAAATCAGCTTTTGCCATGAAAATCAGTTTTTACCTTGAAAATCAGCTTTTACCTTGAAAATCAGTTTTTGTCTTGAAAATCAGCTTTTGTCTTGAAAATCAGCTTTTGCCTTCAAATTCAGATTTGCCTTGAGAATCAGCGTTTGCCTTGAAAATTAGCTTTTGCCTTGAAAATCAGCTTTTATCCTGAAAATCAGCTTTTACCCTGAAAATCAGCTTTTACCCTGAAAATAATCTTTTGCCTTGAAAATCAGCTTTGGCCTTGAAAATCAGCCTTTGCCTTGAAATTCAGCTTTTACCCTGAAAATCAGCTTTTGCCATGAAAATCAGCTTTTACCTTGAAAATCAGCTCATGCCTTGAAAATCATCCTTTGCCCTTGAAAATCAGCTTTTAGCTTGAAATTCAGCCTTTGCCTTGAAATTCAGCTTTTACCCTGAAAATCAGCTTTTGCCTTGAAAATCAGTTTTTGTCTTGAAAATCAGCTTTTGCCTTGAAAATCAGCTTTTGCCTTGAAAATCAGCTTTTGCCTTGAAAATCAGCTTTTGCCTTGAAAATCAGCTTTTGCCTTAGGGAATAAACCAATATACTTAAATTAACTTGCAGTTAGTTAAAAAAATAATTACAATTACATATTATAATTAGGTGTGTCCCGATCCGATGTTGTTATCGAATATCGGACTGGTATCAGCAAAAAAAAGTATCGGATGATGACTTGAATCTAAAATCTCCGATATAAGCTCTGATACAAGCAGGCTTGCAGCGTGTTTACTTGTACAGCCAGTAAACATTTAAATGTCCTCCATTAAACGCACAAGTCTGATCTTTCCTTGTAATTTAGTGAACTCATTTACAAAAGGTAAACATGGTAGGCTATAGGCTACTGAGAGCTCGCAGCTACACAACAGCTAAGCACACAAAGACGTACGTAATAGGTGTCCTTATTTGTACGATATTACAGTCTTGAACAACCCATTTGTCAAAATAAACATCAAATAGTTATTGTTGCATATTGTTTACATCTGCAAAATATCCAAGGTAGAAGTGTGTTAGAAAATATCCACAATAGCAAACACACAGTATCATCTGGATCATTCAACTTCCTGCGTCATACCCTCTATTTAATGTATTGTTATGACCACTTAGGTATCACCAAAATGCAAATTAACGCTCCACTTCAAGAGTATTAAGTTGTCAGAAGGTTCGTGTTTTCCATACCCATACCCATTTTCTTAGAGTAAGTATACCTAATTAAACCTTTTCTAACATTACACACTCCAAAATAATACAAGCATGTATAAGGATGTACTGTGATCTGTGATGATATCGTATCAGTTTAATATCGATATTGGCCAACATTCAAAGCTCCAATATGGGTATCGTAACAGAAGTGAAAAGCCACATTTAAACTATCTATTGTGTATCATTTAAACTTCAATATTCTTTAATAACGCAACAAATATTATATTATCATATATTTCGTTTTTTTTTGGTAAAATACATCTGCTTGTCTTGTGATTTCAAAGCAAGTTATTCATCGGATTGTATTTAAAAAAACCCACAACCAAAGGCATAGGCAATTGTGCAAAGTATCGTGAGACTATACATTTACATCCAATTTATAGTTTACGATTCAATCCAAATAGAAGTGTTGAAAATTACTGCACATTTTGGCATCGATCCGATACCAAATGAATAGAGGGTCATTAAGACCGATACTTTTTGACTTGAAGATTTTCAGGCGCATTAAATGATTTAGAATTTAATTTGTTGATCATGATTACAATTGTAATAAACAATGAGAGTAATAAAAAAATGGTATCAACAAACTTATTTGTGAATATGTTTCTATTAATTATGTAAACACAACATAATTAGATAATGTAACACTATCAATGCAATGATATCATTTCATAAAATACAATAGTTTGAGCAAAAAAAAAGTCGGAAAAAAACAAGTAAACAAATGCAAACTATTGGATCTCATATCAAATATTTATTACCTGGCTTTGTAAACAATATAACCATAAATAGATGCATTGGTTTACTAATATCAACGGTGTAACAATATGAAAACCACCCCGACGGGCAAGAGTAAACATTAGTAAATCCATCATGTTAAATTTTGCTTTCCAGCGCCAAAGGAGAAGCCTTGTTGCAGCCAGCCCACAGTGAAGGAACTGTTGGAGCAAAAAAGGAAGCGAGAAACATCCTCCTTGTCGACTTCCTGCCCCCCAAACACAACCAGCCCCGTTGGTTCAAGCATGGTTGCTGTAAGAAAACACATGCATGTCTGTCACTATCATATTAAGAGTTTATTTCATGACTATTAAATGTCTCCACTTCCTATCTGCAGATGTCTGCATCAGAGCCGTTAGCCTGCACAGGTAGGACAGCTATTTGTTTGTTTGTCAATGAAGTAGTAACATTCATAGTCAGTGGACTATTACAGGAAATATTCTGCACCATGTCGGGAAATAGTTGCTCTAACCACTGTCAAAGTACTTACATGGACATTTCAACAGTAAAACGCATTTAAACACTTATACTGTATGCAGAGCCACCCCAAGTTAAATTGGGACCCTAAGCAGAATTTTTTTTTAAGGACCCCAAGAAAAAAAGCAAGTTTATGTATCAGAAGATATCGGCTTGCAAAAGAGAGTTTATTTGTGTAAAGCTGGACAGCCAGTTAACATGTAGACGTCCTCTAATAAGTTCACAAGTTTGGTATTTTCTTGTATTTTAGTGAAGTCTTTTACCAAAAACCATGGTTAGGAGCTAGCAGCTACAAAACAGCTAAGCACACACTAGCACACAAGCTAGAAACATATACGTGTCCTTAATTGAACAATATTGCAGTCTAAAAAACATTTTTTTTGCAATATAAACACATATCAAATAATTATAGCTGTATATTACCTGCACATTCAAAGTCTCCAAGGCAGAAGTGTATTATAAAGTATCCAGTAACAAACGTGTTTGCATCATTCAACTTACTGCATCATGCCCTTAATTATTATGACCACTAGGTATCGCCAAAACACAAATTAACACTCCACTTGACCTGCTCAGTGGTGTTGTGGTTAGAGTGTCCGCCCTGAGATCTGTAGGTCGTGAGTTCAAACCCCGGCCGAGTCGTACCAAAGACTACAAAAATGGGACCCATTACCTCCCTGCTTGGCACTCAGCATCAAGGGTTGGAATTGGGGGTTAAATCACCAAAAATGATTCCCGAGCACGGCCACCGCTGCTGCTCACTGCTCTCCTCAATTTCACCACACCTAGTGTGTGAGTGACTATCAGTGGTACTTTAACTTTAACTTCAAAAGCATAAATCTGTCCTAAGGTTATTGTTTTTATAGCAACTATTGTTCTTTGAGTAATTCTACGTGATTTAACCTTTTGTAAGATTCCACACTACAAAATAAAGAAAATACGTGCTATTATTCCTGCTGCTATCGTATTGGATTAATATTGGTATCCGCCAACACTCTAGGGCTCCAATTTTGGTATCAAATCGGGACCCCCCTAGTCTGTATGTCAAATGTGTTATTTTTGTTCTGAGCTGGTTAAATTGTGTACGTTTTAGCTTGCAATATGAGGGACACCTATTTTCTGCCATTCTCTTCCAGGTGCATCAAGCAGCTACACGGACGTGGACTATGAGCAATGGGCACTCATGCAGGAGCCCACTGTGTCTTACGACCCCAACCAACTAGAACCGAGCTTTCCAGTGGGCTACAATGTCCCACAGAACTCAGGTTTCGGCTCCCAGCAGCAGCAACTTCAAGGGTTTGGAGGCGTTGCGTCGGAAACATATGTAAGAACAAATTCTTCCATTTGTTATTTGTACAGAAAGAAGAAGACGGCACAGATAGGAGGGACGGCATATTAACTCTATTTATTAATATATATATATATATATATATATATATATATATACACATACATACACACACACACAGGTATATATACACACTATATGTGTATATATATATATATATATATATATATATATATATATATATATATATATATATATATATGTATATATATATATATATATATACACACTATATGTATATATATATATATATATATATATATATATATATATATATATATATATATATATAAATAATGCACGAGGGAATGGAGTGTGACTAAATCCAAAAGTGTATGGTGTGCGACTATGTGTGGGAATTAACTGCTGAGTGTTACCGGGAGTGGTGAGCGAGAGGCGGAAGTCCAAGAGGGGTTAGGCTGGCTCGGAGGTCCGTGAGCAGACGTGAGGTCGAGGGGAGGAGAGAGGCGTCAAAGGTCCGTGTCCAGGCGGGAGGTCGAGATCCAAGAGGCAGCCTGGGAAGCAGAGGGAACGCGGGGAGACGAGACACACAGCTCGTAACGTGGGAACGAAGGCAGGCTGCAGGGAGGACGACTAGGAGGACACGAGACGATTCAACACGACGGGGGAGAACACAGAGAGAGCAAGAGTGCATAGAGCTAGATATTCGCTTACTGTACAGGGACAGATGACTACGTTCTGGCACCGGATAGCAGGTTGTGCAGGCTTATGAAGTCAGGTCTTATCATCAGCTTCAGGTTATTGATTGCAGATTCTTGCTGGAGCCGGATTGGCTCCAGCAAGCAGCTGGCGAGCTCCTGGAGGTGCGCCCAGCGCAGCGCACACATGAACGCGCACTGACGGCGCCCGGGCTGTGACACCATTGATTCTACCTTAGAGGTTGAATGTAACGTGTAGCGTTCTTTTCAGCAGGAGGGCCTCATGGCAGCTGGCGGACAGAGTGCAGTTTCCTCCTGGTCTCCTCTCGAGCCCGGTCCGGCCACTTTAGGAGCATGGTTAGATGACAGCACACTGGAGAAGGCCAGGAGGCTGCTGAGAGACATGCACTACAGCAGAGTCGCGGGCCAGGATGAGGACGGAGACACGTGAGTAATCATCAGTGTGTGTTCAGCAGGCTTCAAACATAAACGTTTACACTGCAGGCCAAAGTGGCCCAAATCTGATTTTTTTTCCCGAAATGTGATTTTTTTTTCCAGCGGACTGTTTACACTACAAGTAAAATGTGACCTTTATCAGACTCCGGTGTAAATGTGACCCCAGTGTGGCCCCAATGTGGCCTCGACGTCACTTGCATGCGCAGATCAATAAAGTGAAAACATAGGAAGTTGACTGGATGCTGTAAATGAACAAGGAAGTCGCTACTACAGCAAAATAAAATAAAAGTCGCCACCATAGATATGGTCGCCACACGTTAAAAATTAGTGGGGGTTTTTTTACGTGAAAATAAGTAATTTAATGTATGAATGAATCTATATCGTGTAATATTTTTGGGCTGTTAATTAGAGGAGACGGTTCAGTTCAGTTCAGTTCAGTTTCAGTTTATTTCGAACATGCATACGATACAATGTAATGCATCACACAATTCCTGTTGTGTCATTGCAGCACGTCCGAAAAGGAGTAGGAAGAAGCTGAGCTTATTTAATCCTACCCCTTTTCATACCATAGCAATTTTATCCTTGTTCTCTGTAACATAACAGTGAACAAATAAATAATACACCATAGTAAGTTAACAAATATTAAATACTTAAATAATATCTGTCTCAATGAAAAAAATAAAACATTAAAATAATTAAAAAAAAGGTTCAAGATGTGCATCATAATTCTTGTTGTGTGTACTTTGTGAACACTTGTAGTTTTAACAGTCTCTTAAACTAAATCATTCTGGTGCTTTGTTCGATTTCTTTGGTTAATCCATTCCATAATTGAATTCCACATAAGCTAAATGTTTTAAGTGTTGTACGAGCATACAAATGTTTTAAATTAGATTTTCCTCTCAGGTTATATTTCTCCCATTTTGTTGAGAAGAATAGTTGTACATTCTTGGGTAGCAGGTTATAGTTTGCTTTATACATCATTTTAGCTGTTTGCAAGTGCCCCAAATTGTTAAATTTCAATATTTTTGATTTAATAAATAAAGGGTTTGTATGTTCTCTATATCCAACATTATGTATTATTCTAATTGATCTTTTTTGTAACACTGTTAGTGAATGAAGCGCACATTTGTAGTTATTTCCCCATATTTCTACACAATAACTCACATATGGTAACACTAGCGAGCAGTAAAGAATATGAAGTGATTTTTGGTCCATAGCATGTTTTGTTTTATTCATTATTTACGTGTTTCTTGCTACTTTATGTTGTATATTTTTTTACATGAGATTTCCAGTTAATTTTATCATCTATTATTACGCCCAAAAATGTGTTTTCTTTTATCCTTTTTATATCTACGCCATCTATTTGTATTTGTGTTTGACTTCCTCTTCTACTGTTACCAAATAGCATTTTTTTTTTTGAGCCAAGACACATTTTTTTCATTGAAAAAATCCAGAGGCACACCACCAGCAGAAAACATTAAAAAATGAAACTCAGCAGCCGATATTGACAGTAAAAAGTAGTTGTCGCAATTGTTGTGTATGAATTTAAGCCATAACCAACCATGCATCACTATAGCTCTTGTCTCAAAGTAGGTGTACTAATACGACCTGTCACATCACGCCGTGACTAATTCTGAGTTTTTTGCTGTTTTCCTGTGTGTAGTGTTTTAGTTGCGCTCCTATTTTGGTGGCTTTTCCTGTTTTGTTGCTATTTTCTTGTAGCAGTTTCATGCCATCTTTGACCGCTATTCCCCGCACCTGCTTTGTTTTTAGCAGTCAAGACTATTTAAGTTGTTTTTGTCCTTCTTTGTGGGGACATTGTTGATTGTCATGTCATATTCAAATGTACTTTGTGGACGCCGTCTCTGCTCCACAGTAAGTCTTTGCTGTCGTCCAGCATTCTGTTTTTGTTTACTTTGCAGCCAGTTCAGTTTTAGTTTCGTTCTGCATAGCCTTTTTTAAGCTTCAATGCCTTTTCTTAGGGGCACTCGCCTTTTGTTTATTTTTGGTTTAAGCATTAGATACCTTTTTACCTGCACACTGCCTCCAGCTGTTGTCTGCCTATTGTGATCACGACAAACCATCGTTGTTGTTCCCGACATCTACAAAGCGATTAACTACCTGCTGCCACCTACGGATATGGAAGAATATTACACGGTTACTCTGCCGAGCTCCAGACAATACAGACACTCAACAACGGCACATTATTTGCGAATTATAATTACTGGTTTGCAAAAAAATATTTTTAACCCAATTAGGTGAAATGACATCATCTCCCACAGCACACCAAACTGTATCTCACGGCACACTCGTGTGTCCACACAGTGGTTGAAAAACACTGGTGTAGATGAGTCTTGCTTCTACGCTCCTTCACGATAATAACGCTGTACGTCACATCCAGTCCTACTGTGCAAACTAAAAAATGGTCACACTTTATTTAATGATTACAGTTTCTCTCAATCACAGTAAAAGTTGGGGTCAGTAGGAGAAAAAAAAAAAAGATTAATTTGCAGCGTGCATGCTAGTACATTGTAGTACATTTAGAAGTTAAATAAGTTAAATAAATAGCTTATGTTTTTTCTCACAATTGTTGTGTTGCAAATGTATTGTTTTTGCATTTTAAATGATATGGGCGGGGGAGCGCAAAGTCCACTCCTACCAAAATGTGCTTATCAGACATACCTTGCCTGTGTCATTGGAAGTTTCTTTTTCTGGTTCTATGGCTATAAATACACTTTTATTCCTGTTAGTAATGTCAAAAGAGTTCAAAGGAATGGGAAATGGAATTGTGCATTGAATAAATCTTTCACGTGAGTACAAGAGTTAACGCTGTATTTTGTATACATTTAACACAATACGAACAATACACCAATCTAATTTATTAGGTTATGGATTCATGTGATGATGTTGAAAATCAAGTGCTGCAAGGCATGCTGGGAGTGCTTGTGGTTTAGCAAAAAAAAAGTATACTTTTGATTAGAGATGTCTGATAATGGCTTTTTGCCGATATCCGATATTCCGATATTGTCCAACTCTTTAATTACCGATACCGATATCAACCGATACCGATATCAACCGATATATGCAGTCGTGGAATAAACACATTATTATGCCTAATTTGGACAACCAGGTATGTTGAAGATAAGGTACTTTTTAAAAAAATTAATAAAATAAGATAAATAAATTAAAAACATTTTCTTGAATAAAAATGAAAGTAAAACAATATAAAAACAGTTACATAGAAACTAGTAATTAATGAAAATTAGTAAAATTTACTGTTAAAGGTTAGTGCTATTAGTGGACCAGCAGCACGCACAATCATGTGTGCTTACGGACTGTATCCCTTGCAGACTGTATTGATATATATTGATATATAATGTAGGAACCAGAATATTAATAACAGAAAGAAACAACCCTTTTGTGTGAATGAGTGTAGGGGAGGTTTTTTGGTTTGGTGCACTAATTGTAAGTGCATCTTGTGTTTTTTATGTTGATTTAATAAAAAAAAATAAATAAATAAATACAAAATAAAAAACCGATACCGATAAAAAAAAAAACGATACCGATAATTTCCGATATTACCTTTTAACGCATTTTATTAAAATGTTATATCATTGAATACAAATAAAAGCTGGCTTATGTCGCCACGGCGATATTTAGTGGCGGGGGTGTCACACCAGCACGTACCCATATCCGCAGCAGGTCTCCAAGGTGAACAACCTCTGGCATGTTAGAACATTCCTACTTTTGATCGTTTGTTGTGTGAAACATGCACTGTATATTAAATGACAAAATACTAAATATAGTGTTTGTTGTACTCATGTGAAAGATGACTTTTTTACATTTTTAAGTACACAAGGCCACCTGCTCAGTGGCCTTATGGTTGGACTGTCCGCCCTGAGACTGGAAGGTCGTGAGTTCAAACCCCGGCCGAGTCATACCAAAGACTATAAAAATGGGACCCATTACCTCCCTGCTTGGCACTCAGCATCAAGGGTTGGAATTGGGGGTTAAATCACCAAAATGATTCCCGAGCGTGGCCATTGCTGCTGCTCACTGCTCCCCTCACCTCCCACGGGGTGGAACAAGGGGATGGGTCAAAATGCAGAGGATAATTTCACCACACCTAGTGGTACTTTAACTTTTAACTTTAACACTGGTTCAACCAAAACCAAAGCACGTTTTCCCATAATAAATAATGTAAATCTTATCCAATCATATCAATCTGTCCCAGGCATTAAACTATATACATTTTACAGCAAATAATTATAGTTTTACATGCAGTAAACGATGTGAACATTTATCATCACTTTTACCTTCATTGAGGACTCTTGTTGGCAAAAATGAGCGGAAAAGGAGCAGATGAGAGGAGAGCCATATTTTTTCTCACCTTCTTTATCGCAGAACTTGCACTCGCATTTTTCTTTGGCCCCATGGTGCCTTATTTTGCAGACATTTACAATAAATAAAAAAGTACAGTCACCAATGTATGGGTTCCTTGCTTAAGCACTTGATTACCCTGAAGGATAATTTAGATGTATGTCTGCCTGATAGTAACCCAGAAATGTACAAAAATTGGGGGACAATTTTGGTCAAAATGTAGTCAAATAACGAATCTTAGGAAAAATGGGGAGTACGTAAACGGAGGTACCACTGTACAATGTACAATAGTTTCATGGTTTGAGTTCCAGGTTTTTTTTTTTACTTTTGAGGCATATTTTTACAGTAAAACATTGGTTGAATTGTCTTTCCAGTAAGTCAACCGCAGTTATATTGTGAGTAAATGAGTATGCTGTAGTTTTCTTTAAAAAAACCCAACAACACGTGTTCGACACCTTGTTTACGCTGCGTTTAAAAAAAAGCCGGCTGAGTCATTCCTGACATGTTTGATGAGTGTGTGAAATTAAAGACTATTTGTAAACTGAAATCAGAACATTTGAAATCTGTTTACGTCCACAAGAGATTTGCTTTCGGCCGTGAGCTAAAAAGGGCACATGTGCGAGTGTGCGTAACCTTGAAGAGAAAATCAAAAGCCAGTGAGTCATACTAAATTAGGAAACAAGGTCAAACTTAGTGCGAGTCACATTTACAGTGTCGCACTAAAAAAGAGAACTCATCTTTTTTTTTTTTTTTCTTTACTCGTGTCGACATGGTTTAATTTTGTCAATATGTTTGTTAAATTTCCATTACCGTATTTTCCGCACTATAAGGCGCACCGGATTATAAGGACGGCGTGGCGCAGTGGAAGAATGACCGTGCGCGACCCGAGGGTCCCTGGTTCAATCCCCACCTAGTACCAACCTCGTCATGTCCGTTGTGTCCTGAGCAAGACACTTCACCCTTGCTCCTGATGGGTGCTGGTTAGCGCCTTGCATGGCAGCTCCCTCCATCAGTGTGTGAATGTGTGTATGAATGGGTAAATGTGGAAGTAGTGTCAAAGCGCTTTGAATACCTTGAAGGTAGAAAAGTGCTATACAAGTACAACCCATTTATCATTATTTATCATTTACCTTCAATGAATGGCCTATTTTAAAACTGTTTTCATATATAAGGCGCACAGAATAGACGCTACAGTAGAGGCTGGGGTTGCGAGACCTGTTGTGGCTCAATATTGGTCCATATATAAAGCGCGCCGGGTTATAAGGCGCACTGTCAGCTTTTGAGACAATTGGAGGTTTTTAGGTGCGCCTTATAGTGCGGAAAATACGGTAATTGCATTGTTTCATTAAAGTTAAAGTTAAAGTACCAATGATTGTCACACACACACTAGGTGTGGCGAAATTATCCTCTACATTTGACCCATCACCCTTGATCACCTCTGGGGAGGTGAGGGGAGCAGTGAGCAGCAGCGGTGGCCGCGCCCGGGAATCATTTTTGGTGATTTAACCCCCAATTCCAACCCTTGATGCTGAGTGCCAAGTAGGAAGGCAATGGGTCCCATTTTTATAGTCTTTGGTATGACTCGGCCGGGGTTTGAACTCACAACCTACCGATCTCAGGGCGTACACTCTACCCACTAATAAATGTTCCATGATTATCTGAATTGTTCCTCAAAAATAGGCCAGATATAACGTCTTGAATCTATTACATGAGAGGGCGATCTGTCATGACAGTTTGAACTTTGCTGGGTTATTTTCCTCTTTTTAGCACCTTTTTAGTACCGAATCGGGTACTTTTTTGGCACCGACCGAATCCTGCCGGTCTTACCGATTGACGTCAAATCCAACGGTGCCATGTTTCGCTATCTGGGTTGCGCGTGACATCACACCCGATTGCTGACTCAGCACTTCGGCACTTGGGGATCACTCCAGCAGCAATGAGAGCACACTCAGGTAGACTACCTCTCGGTAATGTTGCATTTTCAATGCCAACAAAGTAAAAAAAAACACTCCAACTTAGCTTAAGTAAGACTCCACTTTTCCACAAATGCGCTAACTTGATGCTAATATCAATTGTCTTTGCTCAGTGGCCTAGTGGTTAGAGTGTCCGCCCTGAGATTGGTAGGTCGTGAGTTTAAATCCCAGCCGAGTCATACCAAAGACTATAACAATGGGACCCATTACCTCCCTGCTTGGCACTCAGCATCAAGGGTTGGAATTGGGGGTTGAATCACCAAAATTTATTCTCGGGCGCGGCCACCGTTGCTGCTCACTGCTCCCCTCACCTCCCAGGGGGTGAGGGTGATGGGTCAAATGCAGAGGTTAATCTCACCACACCTAGTGTGTGTGTGACAATCATTGGTACATTAACTTTAACTTTATTGACAATCATTAGCAATTGATATGTTTTAATTTCAACAACTTCAAATTTGTTAATAAAAACTACAACTAAGACGCACGTTGTGTAGTTAGTACAACACATGCAGTATTAGAACTTTGTAGGGTGCAACAGAACGCAAAGACGGAAAAGACCCAAGACACCATAAACTGTACACTACTGCCATCTCATGTCTTGGACTTGCAACTGCAACTTAGTGTCATACCTGCAAATCATACTCACAAATGTAAGTTGTAATTAGCTCATTTTTAAATGTTGCAATAAAAAAATATTATCAAAAGAATTGATATTTATTGACACATTTAAATGTACCAACATTTGGGACTGTTGAGTACCGGTATCTATTTCCAGGTACTGGGATGGATGGAATTGATGCCATGTGAACCGTACCCATCCCTTTTTGATTGATTGATTGAAACTTGTATTAGTAGATTGCACAGTGAAGAACATATTCCGTACAATTGACCACTAAATGGTAACAACCGAATAAGTTTTTCAACTTGTTTATGTCGGGGTCCACTTAAATTGATTCATGATACAGATATACAGGTAAAAGCCAGTAAATTAGAATATTTTGAAAAACTTGATTTATTTCAGTAATTGCATTCAAAAGGTGTAACTTGTACATTATATTTATTCATTGCACACAGACTGATGCATTCAAATGTTTATTTCATTTAATTTTGATGATTTGAAGTGGCAACAAATGAAAATCCAAAATTCCGTGTGTCACAAAATTAGAATATTACTTAAGGCTAATACAAAAAAGGGATTTTTAGAAATGTTAGCCAACTGAAAAGTATGAAAATGAAAAATATGAGCATGTACAATACTCAATACTTGGTTGGAGCTCCTTTTGCCTCAATTACTGCGTTAATGCGGCGTGGCATGGAGTCGATGAGTTTCTGGCACTGCTCAGGTGTTATGAGAGCCCAGGTTGCTCTGATAGTGGCCTTCAACTCTTCTGCGTTTTTGGGTCTGGCATTCTGCATCTTCCTTTTCACAATACCCCACAGATTTTCTATGGGGCTAAGGTCAGGGGAGTTGGCGGGCCAATTTAGAACAGAAATACCATGGTCCGTAAACCAGGCACGGGTAGATTTTGCGCTGTGTGCAGGCGCCAAGTCCTGTTGGAACTTGAAATCTCCATCTCCATAGAGCAGGTCAGCAGCAGGAAGCATGAAGTGCTCTAAAACTTGCTGGTAGACGGCTGCGTTGACCCTGGATCTCAGGAAACAGAGTGGACCGACACCAGCAGATGACATGGCACCCCAAACCATCACCCAACCATGCAAATTTTGCATTTCCTTTGGAAATCGAGGTCCCAGAGTCTGGAGGAAGACAGGAGAGGCACAGGATCCACGTTGCCTGAAGTCTAGTGTAAAGTTTCCACCATCAGTGATGGTTTGGGGTGCCATGTCATCTGCTGGTGTCGGTCCACTCTGTTTCCTGAGATCCAGGGTCAACGCAGCCGTCTACCAGCAAGTTTTAGAGCACTTCATGCTTCCTGCTGCTGACCTGCTCTATGGAGATGGAGATTTCAAGTTCCAACAGGACTTGGCGCCTGCACACAGCGCAAAATCTACCCGTGCCTGGTTTACGGACCATGGTATTTCTGTTCTAAATTGGCCCGCCAACTCCCCTGACCTTAGCCCCATAGAAAATCTGTGGGGTATTGTGAAAAGGAAGATGCAGAATGCCAGACCCAAAAACGCAGAAGAGTTGAAGGCCACTATCAGAGCAACCTGGGCTCTCATAACACATGAGCAGTGCCAGAAACTCATCGACTCCATGCCACGCCGCATTAACGCAGTAGTTGAGGCAAAAGGAGCTCCAACCAAGTATTGAGTATTGTACATGCTCATATTTTTCATTTTCATACTTTTCAGTTGGCCAACATTTCTAAAAATCCCTTTTTTGTATTAGCCTTAAGTAATATTCTAATTTTGTGACACACGGAATTTTGGATTTTCATTTGTTGCCACTTTAAATCATCAAAATTAAATGAAATAAACATTTGAATGCATCAGTCTGTGTGCAATGAATAAATATAATGTACAAGTTACACCTTTTGAATGCAATTACTGAAATAAATCAAGTTTTTCAAAATATTCTAATTTACTGGCTTTTACCTGTATACTATCATCATAATACAGTCATCACACAAGTTAATCATCAGAGCATAAACATTGAATTATTTACATTATTTACAACCTGAGGTGTGGGATGCGGGGGGGGGGGGGGGGGGGGGGGGGGTTAAGTTTGGTTGATATCAACACTTCAGTCATCAACAATTGCATCATCAGAGAAATAGACATTGGACACTACTTCCTGTCCTGGTGCTCTTGTTTTGTCAGTATTTCCTGTTTGGTTTCTATGTTTTGCAGCACCTTGACCTTCTGTTCCTTGTCCTGCCAGCACGCCTGTTAATTAGTTGTGTTTAAAAAGGATGGATGGACGGATAGTTACACCTGGTTCATTATTTGATCTTCTGTTGCAATTGAGCTTCCTGCTAAACATGAGTCACATTTCTTCTGCCTGCTTTCCTGCATCCTGGGATCACGACAACGGCCGACATACGGCGTCGTCACACCAGACAAAGACGTAAAAGCTTTTTTTATTTTTTATTTTATTTTGTTTAGCATCTTGCACATCTACACTGCCAAGGGACTCAGAGAGTGGGCCTTTGCTGCTGCGGAGAAGCTGAGAGATTTGGGGAAGCTTGATGCCAAAGAGCACAAAGGCAAAGTACGTACAGTGAGCCAACATATTCTTCCATTTAGAGATGTGGAAATGTTTTCATTACATTTTTCTTTTTCTGTCTGCAGACTGCCTTACTGGTGGCGGTGACAGCCAACCATCCTGACATTGTGCACGATCTGCTGTCGTTTGGAGCAGACATCAACGCTTGTGATGTCAGAGGTCAAAGCGCTCTTCACCTGGCTGCCCACTATGGGTATCCTGGGGTACTGCAGGTAAAGGCTGAAACGGCTTGGGGGTACGCTTCAATGTGTCTGTTTTTAAGTTAAAAAGTTAAAGTACCAGTGATTGTCACACACACACTAGGTGTGGCGAAAGTATTCTCTGTATTTGACCCATCACCCTTGATCACCCCCTGGGAGGTGAGGGGAGCAGTGGGCAGCAGCGGTGGCCGCGCCCGGGAATCATTTTTGGTGATTTAACCCCCAATTCTAACCTTTGATGCTGAGTGCCAAGCAGGGAGGTAATGGGTCCCATTTTTATAGTCTTTGGTATGACTCAGCCAGGGTTTGAACTCACAACCTACCGATCTCAGGGCGGACACTCTAACCACTACGCCATGGGTGTCAAACTTGTAATTTCACTTGGCCCTTGAGGTGATATCAAATTAACACTAAAGCTGGCCCGCCGATTGTATATTGCGGCGGTGCCGCGGTAACACCGCATTCACCGCTAATTCTAATACTTGCCAACCCTACCGGGAGTCTTCCAAACTTCAGCGCCCCTCCCGAAAATCGTCAGGTCTGCTTTTCAGCCAGTCCAACGAGTGCTGGCCCAGTCACATAACATGTGCGGTTTCTGCACGCACACACAAGAGAATGCAACGCATACTTCATCAACAGCGATACAGGTTACACTGAGGGTAGCCGAATAAAAAAAACTTTAACACTGTTAGAAATATACGCCACACTGTGAATCTACACCAAACAAGAATGACAAACACATTTCGGGAGAACATCCGCACCGTAACACAACATAAACACAACAGAAAAAATACCCAGAACACTTTGCAGCCCTAACTCTTCCGGGACGCTACAAGGTGTGTGTGTGTGGGGGGGAGGTTTGGTGGGCGGGGGTGTATTTTTTAGTGTCCTGGAAGAGTTAGTGCTGCAAAAGATTCTGGGTATTTGTTCTGTTGTGTTTATGTTGTGTTACGGTGCGGATGTTCTCCCGAAATGTGTTTGTCATTCTTGTTTGGTGTGGATTAACAGTGTGGCGTATATTTCTAACAGTGTTAAAGTTTTTTATACTGGCACCCTCAGTGTAACCTGTATCGCTATTGATGAAGTATGCGTTGCATTCACTCGTGTGTGCGTACAGAAGCCGCACATATCTTGTGACTGGGTCTGAACGATGTTAGAATGGATGAAAAACGGATGTGACGATAGCTCGTAGAGTACGTTAAAGGCAGTGCATTTAAGGCACACCCTCAAGACTGTGGTCTGGGTGGATGAGATATAATGACTAATGAACACCTTCGTTCGATAATGAAGGTTGCCTCAGCTCAAAGCCTGAGCCCCGACATTAATAAACTAGCATCCAAAGAAAGATGGCAGGTATCTGGCTTGGGCACATCAGATTAGATCAGTGTGTTGCAAACTGAGCAGTTTAAAGTCCTGAATGGTTGTTTTATTCATTATTTTATTTTCAAATTTATTAGCCTGTGGAAAAAGTTAATGTTGATATTTACCTCAGAAGGCTGCAAATAGAAAAGAGGCATTCAATTTTTATTTAAATTGTATTTGATATGCCATTGATATTTTTTATTATTATTATTTGAAACTCGATTTTGCATGTCACTATAAAGTTATATAAGCCTTGCTTGTTCAATATTCAATGCAAAACTTGTTTGGGTCCCTATTAAAAGGTTCATTTGTTCAACCTTGGCCCGCGGCTTTGTTCAGTTTTAAATTTTGGCCCACTCTGTATTTGAGTTTGACACCCCTGCACTACGCCAATGAGTTTTGATATTTTCTGTGCGCTCACTTTAAGGCTGTCACTGTACGTATTGATCACTATATTGATGGAAATATGCCTTATCTGTGTATGAGGTGTTTCACAAGACAGTCTAAAAAAACAGAAACCTCCTACTTAGTTATTGAGGGTGCACATTTTGACAAAGTGGTGCTGTCCCAAATTGTCATTATGCACGTACCCCTAAATGACGTTTGCTGTCATGACCTGCCACAGCAGGTCTGGCTTTACATATTATTTCCCAGTGTTGGTGTCAGCGCTCCTTCCCCCATTTCCACTTCCTGTGTGCTCCCCCTGCCTCACCACAGCAGCCATTGTGGAGCGCTGATTGACACACCTGCCTACCTTTAGGTGATTAGGACACGCACTTGGTGGCAATTACTATCGGAGTCTCAGATTTTGCTGGTACATTGAGTGCACATCTTAGTGCATATTTCATGTTCTGCATTCCCTCCACCATGTCGTCTCTTTTCTCTATTTATCAGATTTCGTTTCTTCTTTAACATTTAACTGCAAGTAATGGAGTTAGTCCCTTTCCTTCTGCTACGTAGCCAACAGGGCGATGATTGAAAGTGGTTAGGATCCATTACAGAAACATCCATTATGCCCGACTTCTCAGTAGAAATGTACCATATTCCAGTAAAAAGCATGTATCTGAAAATTTTGATTATTTTTGTTGTATTTTTCTTTTTAATCATGCATTTTTTTTAAAAATGTTTTACTTTTGTTTCACAAAATGTTGAAATATTAAACATCAATATATAATTTATTAAAAATGCCATCATATATCAATCTATGTGAGAATTCAAATGGCCACATCCAATAAAAAGTATGTATTCATAATTTCAAACTCAGATTTTTTTTGTTTAGAATGCATTTATTTTTTGTGTGTTTTTCAGGTCATCCTTTCATGCAGACCTGCAGTCCACCTTGAGGCCAGAGATTTTGAAGGTGATGACACACAGCACACTTTTGTTAATAGACATGGAAATACATTATGATAGGGATTTTCAACTGCTGATTTGTATTTGAAAATAATGGATATAGATTGTTGTCCATTGACACAGGACCAATTTAAAGTCAACATTGGACAATGAGCCTGAATTTGCTCTCACTGAGACATGCTGTTTTATTATTTGCAATGACTGTTCCTGTACATGTTCCTCTTCAATTTGGGTTCTGAATTTAGACATATTAGAAAAAAATTCTTTATACATTGTTAAACTCTTCTTCCTCATTTTTGTATTAGTAATTGTGGTTTTAAATAAATTGGGTTGTATTGGCCAGGACAGAGATGTATACACTTTTTATAGAAAGTTTTCAGATAGAAATAAAATAAATTATATATATATATATATATATATATATATTAGTACAGGCGAAAAGTTTGGACACACTTTTTCATTTCAATGCGTTTTCTTTATTTTCATGGCTATGTACATTGTATATTGTCACTGAAGGCATCATTATGACACCTGTGAAGTGAAAACCATTTCAGGTGACTACCTCTTGAAGTTCATCGAGAGAATGCCAAGAGCGTGCAAAGCAGTAATCAGAGCAAAGGGTGGCTATTTTGAAGAAACTAGAATAAAAAACATGTTTTCAGTTATTTCACCTTTTTTTGTTAAGTATATAACTCCACATGTGTTCATTCATAGTTTTGATGCCTTCCGTGACAATCTACAATGTAAATAGTCATGAAAATAAAGAGAACGCATTGAATGAGGAGAAGGTGTGTCCAAACTTTTGGCCTGTACTGTACTGTATGTTCCCATTGTAGTAGATATTGTGTATTTTTGGTAAATAGAACTATGTATTTATCCATTTGACATTGTTATCTTTTATTTCTCCTGTAGGGATGACTCCTCTGCATTGTGCAGCCATCTCTCACTGCGTCACCATGAAGGCTTTATCGGCCAGTGGGATGGCGGATGGTCACCTGCAGAGCAAAGCTGCAGAGCAGCTCTCCTGTGTGCAAATGCTTCTTGATGCGGGCGCCTCTCTACTCAGTCAGGTGGAGTTGCAATCACCATGCTGCTTTGTTTCTAACTGTTGGTTTGCTTATAGACCTCGACAAACTTTATTCATCCCCAAACAGAAAGGATAACAAACACTCTTAAGGGCACTAAAAAAAGCGGAAGAAATAATAAATATACGATATAACAGACAATACAAAAGCGATAGTAACAATATAATGTGTGTGTATATATAAGTGTGTGTGTATATATAAGTATGTGTATATATATATATATATATATATATATATATATATATATATATATATATATATATATATATATATATATATATATATATATATCAGTGACGTGCAGTCACTAGAGGGAGGTGAGGCGGGGCCTCACCTGCCATCATGGAAAGAAAAAAAATGTAAAAAGAAAAAAAATTAATTAAATTGTTATATGTATCCAGTAATTATACTATAAAGTTATTTTCCATTTAACTTCACCAGTTTTAGATTGTTTTTATTCAAAATCGCTGAATTTTCACATTTGCCGTTCAAATACTGAGAAGAGACGGTGCGGTGATCAGCAGCCAGTTGAGGCACGTCACTCAGTGCCGCAACATGGATTGCGCAATGACTCGGCTAACTGCTGGCCTGCTGTGCAGTGAGACTGTATTGCTATATGAACTATATTATACATTTCCATAGTTTAGTTAGCTGAGGTATATAATGTACAGTGTATTTTGTCAACAACTGTATGTGTGTAAAGTATTTCTTGTGCTGAGCGATCATAAAACGGCTGCAAAAGACGCACTGGCTGAGGCTCGCTTCCTGCACCCCCGCCGTAGAATTGTTATATCAACTAAAGCCCACACTTAAACTTTCCACGTGCAAGATTGAATCTATTTTAAAAAATTATTTCATAAGAAGCCAAAAAGTGCAAAAACAATAATGTTGGTGTTGGAGGAGTTGTGAATGACTGCAGGGACAAAAAAAATAAATTAAATTGTTATATGTATCCAGTGATTATACTATAAAGTTATTTTCCATTTAACTTCACCAGTTTTAGATTATTTTTATTCAAAATCGCTGAATTTTCACATTTGCCGTTCAAATACTGAGAAGAGACGGTGCGGTGAACAGCAGCCAGTTGAGGCACGTCACTCAGTGCCGCAACATGGATTGCGCAATGACTCGGTTAACTGCTGGCCTGCTGTGCAAGATACACCTGCAGACTGCAGGTGTACCTAATTCACAACTCCTCCAACACGAGCATTATTGTTTTTTCACTTTTTGGCTTCTTATTAAATAACTTTTGTAACCTATTTTCATGGGCTTTCCTCTTTGTGATGTTAAGTTCCTGTTATGCGCTGTTATACAGTATATGCCTTGAGCTCTTTTTTTGAAGGCGCTAAGAGCGGAAGTGATGTCACGTTGCGGAGGTTTTTGAAAGAAGGTAAATAAAGTGGTCCTCGTGTAAACTGGAGCCTCCGTGTTTGTTATTTTGTAGTTTCATACAGTATAGGCGACATTTATAAACCCTCGGTTACACTTTTTTAAATAGATTCAATCTTGCACGTGGAAAGTTTAAGTGAGGGCTTTCGTTGTGGACTTAATTTCTAAGTAAAGGTAAGACCATAATAACGTTTTTTTTTATTAAATGTGCTTTTTTGTGTGCTACAGTTTGTATGTGTAGAGTTAAAGTTAAGTTAAAGTACCAATGATTGTCACACACACACTAGGTGTAATGAAATTTGTCCTCTGCATTTGACCCATCCCCTTGTTCACCCCCTGGGAGGTGAGGGGAGCAGTGGGCAGCAGCGGCGCCGCGCCTGGGAATCATTTTTGGTGATTTAACCCCCAATTCCAACCCTTGATGATGAGTGCCAAGCAGGGAAGAATGCTGGTATGAGCTTTTAAACATAACCTGTTAACTGCTGCCAATCAAATGGTGAATAAGATACTCTTTAGGGTTCATATGTTTGTAAATCTGACTGTGATGAAGTCAGTGCCTCACCAGCCATCAACCTCACCGCACGTCACTGATATATATATATATATATATATATATATATATATATATACACATACATACATACATACATATGTATATGTCACAATGTGTAGGTGACGAACCCCAAGATGCAGAGATGGCGGCAGGCATTGACCAGGAAAACATGATTTAATTTAACACTATAACCAAAAACAAACAAAAGGCGCGCACAAGGCGGAGAACAAACTTGGCTATGAACAAAACTAGCACAAAAGCTAACTGTGGACAAGAAACAAAAACACTTACTGTGACACCAAGGAACTATGACATGAGCAGAGTGAACAGAAGTAGCCACAGCTACAACGACAAGTATAAATGACAGGTAGTAGCGACAATAATCCAGCGCAGCGTGGAGGACAAAGCAGGTTTAAATAGCAGCTGGCTGATTGACACCAGGTGTGGCCCGGTGCCAATCAGCCACAGCTGAGGGGAAAAAGCACTCAGGGAGACAATCAGGAAATAACCAAAATAAGAATGCTGACAGGAACTAAAGACAGGAAACAAAGACAAACGCAGAGGAAAAATTAAGACATAGCCAGACTGTCAGGGACAAGCCTGACAGTATATGCATACATATATATGTATGTATGTATGTATGTACAAACCCCGTTTCCATATGAGTTGGGAAATTGTGTTGGATGTAAATATAAACGGAATACAATGATTTGCAAATCATTTTCAACCCATATTCAATTGAATATGCTACAAAGACAACATATTTGATGTTTAAACTGATAAACATTTTTTTTTTTTTTGCAAATAATCATTAACGTTAGAATTTGATGCCAGCAACACGTGACAAAGAAGTTGGGAAAGGTGGCTATAAATACTGATAAAGTTGAGGAATGCTCATCAAACACTTATTTGGAACATCCCACAGGTGAACAGGCACATTGGGAACAGGTGGGTGCCATGATTGGGTATAAAAGTAGATTCCATGAAATGCTCAGTCATTCACAAACAAGAATGGGGCGAGGGTCACCACTTTGTCAACAAATGCGTGAGCAAATTGTTGAACAGTTTAAGAAAAACCTTTCTCAACCAGCTATTGCAAGGAATTTAGGGATTTCACCATCTACGGTCCGTAATATCATCAAAGGGTTCAGAGAATCTGGAGAAATCACTGCACGTAAGCAGCTAAGCCCGTGACCTTCGATCCCTCAAGCTGTACTGCATCAACAAGCGACATCAGTGTGTAAAGGATATCACCACATGGGCTCAGGAACACTTCAGAAACCCACTGTCAGTAACTACAGTTGGTCGCTACATCTGTAAGTGCAAGTTAAAACTCTCATATGCAAGGCGAAAACCGTTTATCAACAACACACAGAAACGCCGTCAGCTTCGCTGGGCCTGAGCTCATCTAAGATGGACTGATACAAAGTGGAAAAGTGTTCTGTGGTCTGACGAGTCCACATTTCAAATTGTTTTTGGAAACTGTGGACGTTGTGTCCTCCGGACCAAAGAGGAAAATAACCATCCGGATTGTTATAGGCGCAAAGTTGAAAAGCCAGCATCTGTGATGGTATGGGGGTGTATTAGTGCCCAAGACATGGGTAACTTACACATCTGTGAAGGCGCCATTAATGCTGAAAGGTACATACAGGTTTTGGAGCAACATATGTTGCCATCCAAGCAACGTTACCATGGACGCCCCTGCTTATTTCAGCAAGACAATGCCAAGCCACGTGTTACATCAACGTGGCTTCATAGTAAAAGAGTGCGGGTACTAGACTGGCCTGCCTGTAGTCCAGACCTGTCTCCCATTGAAAATGTGTGGCGCATTATGAAGCCTAAAATACCACAACGGAGACCCCCGGACTGCTGAACAACTTAAGCTGTACATCAAGCAAGAATAGGAAATAATTCCACCTGAGAAGCTTCAAAAATGTGTCTCCTCACTTCCCAAACGTTTATTGAGTGTTGTTAAAAGAAAAGGCCATGTAACACAGTGGTGAACATGCCCTTTCCCAACGACTTTGGCACATGTTGCAGCCATGAAATTCTAAGTTAGTTAATATTTGCAAAACAAAAAAAAAGTTTATGAGTTTGAACATCAAATATCTTGTCTTTGTAATGCATTCAAATGAATATGGGTTGAAAAGGATTTGCAAATCATTGTATTCCGTTTATATTTACATCTAACACAATTTCCCAACTCATATGGAAACAGGGTTTGTATGTATGCATGTGTGTGTGTGTGTGTGTGTATATATGTGTATGTATATATGTGTGTGTGTATATATATATATATATATATATATATATATATATATATATATATGCAAATACAACTATACATTATTTTATGATTTTTTTTAATTTGGCGGTCTTTTCTTGTAGTTTAGTCATTTACAAATTGTAGTTTGTAGGCTACTAGAAGCGTGCAGCTACACAACAGCTAAGCACAAAAGCGAGACCTACGTAAGTGTCCTGAACTGAACAGTATTGCAGTTTAAAACCTGTCATTTGTCAATATAAACAAGACGCAAATAATTATAGTTGCATATTATTTACGAGGTAGAAGTGTATTAGAAAGTATCCAGCAGCAAACATGTCCGCATCATTCAACGTCCTGCGTCATGAGCTTGATTTCAGAACACAAAATATCACTCCACTTCAAAAGTATACATCTGTGATAATGGGTGTTTTTCATAATAAACATGGTTATTTTAGTAATTTCACTCTACAAAATAAGACAAGAATGTACTCTGATGACTTATTCTAATATATCGGTATCGGCCAACACTCAAGGAAGTGAAAAAGTTGTATCGAGACACCCTACTTAGAATACAGACTGGTGCAACATAGAAAGTGTCCGGTAATCAATTATTTTTAACCTAAATACGGTCAAATATGAAAAAGTATATGCAGTAAAAACTACAACCACCATAATTAGATTTGTCTAAAGATAAATGTGCGTCGTGCAGGTGTGCCTAATGGTGTGTCCAGTGAGCGGATTGTTTGAATGGGGAAGTGTCCTTTTTCATCATGAGATGTTGTCCCCATATGCACACACACACACACACATCACTTTTTGTTTTTAATCTCCTTATGTGCGACTTATTGTTGTTTTTTTCCACCTCCCCACCACTCCCACTCGTCCAACTGCAGGAAATCAAAAGCAACAAGACGGTGTTGCACTTGGCTGTGAAGGAAGGTAACGTGGACCTGCTCCACTACCTGCTGAGCATCCGTCTGCACAACGTCAAGGACTTTGTCAACATGAAAGTGAGTCTGTGTGTGTGTGTGTGTGTGTGTGTATACTTTCTTGTCCGTCTCGGTGACTCATCGTCATGTCTCCTGAAAGGCACACGGCCACACGGCTTTACACATGGCGGCCTGTCTCCATGGCAACCCCCAGCAGGCGCATATCCTGCAACTGCTGCTGAGCCGAGGAGCCGATCCCAGCATCCGCAACCTGGAGAACGACCTGCCCGCTCGCTTACTGCCGGGCGGCCAGCAGGGGGAGCAGGTGAGCTTTCGTAACTATTTCTATAGCAGGGGTGTCAAACTCATTTTAGATGGGGGTCCAAATGGAGAAAAATCTACTCCCAAGTGGGCCGGACTGGTAAAACCACAGCACGATAACTTAAAAATAAAGACAACTTTAGATTGTTTTCTTTGTTTAAAAATAGAACAAGCACAAATGCACAAATCATAATGTTGTTAGGTTTTTTTTACACTTACATGTTGCGGTTAATCATTTATTTGTCGTTATTTATATTTTCTGAATAAATTATGTGACAATGGTCATCAGTAAACTCATTGGTGTCTATCAAGATAAAAAAAATTACATCAAAATCAAATTACAGGATGTTATTTATGTAGTTTGATCATTTTCCTCGACTGATGTACTAACATCATGTGGTTTATTTTGTACATGTGTAGCATCATCTACAACAGTGGTTCTAGACCTTTTTTCAGTGATGTACCACCTGTGAATTTTTTTTAATTCAAGTACCCCCTAATCAGAGCAAAGCATTTTTGGTTGAACAAAAAGAGATAAAGAAGTAAAATACAGCACTATGTCATCAGTTTCTGATTTATTAAATTGTATAACAGTGCAATATATTGCTCATTTGTAGTGGTCTTTCTTGAACTATTTGGAAAAAAAGATAGGTTTTTATTTATATTTATAAAGGATTTTTGAATTGTTGCTATTTTTTAGAATATTTAAAAAAAATCTCAAGTACCCCCAGGGGTACACGTACCCCCATTTGAGAACCACTGATCTACAAAATACAAAGAATTGCTATTGCGACATCCAGTGGACACATTTAGAACAGCTGTTTCTTTCATTAAAAAATTTCAGGTTCATTTTTACACTTAGCAAACTCATCCCACGGGCCGGATTAAACCTGTTTGCGGGCCTGATCCGACCCTCGGACCGTATGTTTGACACCCTTGTTCTAGGCGTAAACCGACACTTTAGCGCCGTACAATCCTCCCCCTTCATTCAAGTTTGAGCTTCTCCTCTATTCACTCACACAAATCAGTTTAAGATGATGCATTTTCCCCTTTCTCTCTCAGCTCAAACTCTTGCTGAAGAAACGAAGCACGCCGACTCGCCGACGTTTGCCAACCTGGCAGGACCACCAGGAATGACTTGTGGTCATGTGACACGCAGTTCATCTTCCATGAAGAAGGCTAGTCACATTCACGACACGCTAATTCACATTGGATTCTAACTCATGCGATTTGTTTCACACATTATGAAGTCAACGTCATTGGCCACAACATTAGACACACCTGCACAAAATCCCACATTTTTAAAATACAATTTGGGAAATCTCCAATAGAAAAACTTTGTAAAAAAAAAAAAAAAAAAAAAAAAAAAAAAAAAAAGTCCATACTCTGCACCTTTTAGCTCAGTGTCCACCCTGAGACTGGAAGATCGTGAGTTCAAACCCCGGCCGAGTCATACCAAAGACTATAAAAATGGGACCCATTACCTCCTTGCTTGGCACTCAGCATCAAGGGTTGGAATTGGGAGTTAAATTACCAAAATGATTCCGGAGCGCGGCCACCGCTGCTGCTCACTCCTCCCCTCACCTCCCCAGGGGGTGAACATGGGGATGGGTCAAATGCAGAGAACAAATTTCACCACACTTTGTGTGTGTGACTATCAGTGGTAATTTAACTTTAACTTTAACCAGATTCTCTCCGCACCAAATAATATTCTGGGTTGTTCTTTGGCTCGTGCTCCAGTCGCCCACAATTATGGGATGTTGGGAATTTAAAAAATATGGGGTAATTACAATACTACTCTATTACTTGGGAAAAAAACAAAGAATATCAGAAAGCCCAAAGTGCAAAATCCATGTTGTGATTAGTTAAATTCCTGCTAAAGATGAATGCTTGCAAGATTGCGTGTAGTGCCTAGAGATGTCCGATAAATGCGTTAAAATGTAATATCGGAAATGATCGGTATCGTTTTTTTTATTATCGGTATCGTTTTTTTATTTTTTTTTTATTAAATCAACATAAAAAACACAAGATACACCTACAATTAGTGCACCAACCCAAAAAACCTCCCTCTCCCATTTACACTCATTCACACAAAAGGGTTGTTTATTTCTGTTATTAATATTCTGGTTCCTACATTATATATCAATATATATCAATACAGTCTGCAAGGGATACAGTCCGTAAGCACACATGATTGTGCGTGCTGCTGGTCCACTAATAGTACTAACCTTTAACATTTAATTTGACTAATTTTAATTAATTACTAGTTTCTATGTAACTGTTTTTTTATATTGTTTTACTTTCTTTTTTTATTCAAGAAAATGTTTTTAATTTATTCATCTTATTTTATTTTATAAATTTTTTTTAAAAGTACCTTATCTTCACCATACCTGGTTGTCCAAATTAGGCATAATAATGTGTTAATTCCACCACTGTATATATCGGTTGATATCGGTATCGGTAATTAAAGAGTTGGACAATATCGGAATATCGGATATCGGCAAAAAGCCATTATCGGACATCCCTAGTAGTGCCATATTGGGGCTCTGAGCAGAATTTGATTTGAGAAATTGATGTAATTTGTCTTCACATATAAAGTATTTTTATTTTAGTATGATAATTATTATTTTAAGTATGCGAGTATGCGCTCCCTTGTGCAAAACGAGGCTCCCCATGGGTCGTATGGCCCTAAGATGCCCCCTGCACTTCCCTATTCTCCTATTTTCTGCTGCTGACTGTTTTTCCTCCTCTTTGACATCACTGCTCCTCATCTGGCATGGTGGCATCACTAAAAATAAGACAAAGCCAAAGAAAAATCTTTGTTGAATGAATCCTTAAAAAGCGCACTGAAGTCTCCCAGTTGTTAGTGTGTGTATAATAATGTCATGACATCATTAGGGATGTACCCATCGACCGGCCAATGATTTTTGTGAAAATGCACGCGATCGGCCACTGCCAATTAATTACCGTATTTTTCGGAGTATAAGTCGCAGCGGAGTATAAATCGCACCTGCCGAAAATGTATAATACAGAAGGAAAAAAACATATATAAATCGCACTGGAGCCCGGCCAAACTATGAAAAAAACTGCGACTTATAGTCCGAAAAATACGGTAATTTCTTTCGAGGCCGGTTACTTCTGGGCGATATTACATTTTTGGTCTCATCCGACAAACGTGCCTGTCAACTGTACTAGTGTGGAGATGCTTCCCTAAATTAATAATAATCACCTCTTTAGTCAAACAACTGCATTTCTTAAGTATGGTTATCATATAAATTATAACATTTACAGTTAAGCCATGTGATTGGTATCAGCTGATCTCACTGGTGGTATCGGTGTCTGAATCGGCAGCATAAAACCCTCATCGAAACTTCCCTAATTTCCATGTGTATTTGGAAGTTATCATTTTTGGATAGGTTTCTTGCTTTGAAGGCGACCCAATTGTGCAGGTGTACCTAAAGTTGTGTCCAGTGAGTATACATTTAAGTCAAAGAACTTCTCTAGCTCGTAGTTCTCGTTTCCCCCAACACTTTGATTTCTGTGAAATCATCAGTATGACCTTTCGGGAGTCCCTGCAAGAGCCAAACGATCACATTGATGAGAAATCGGAAAGCTGTCTTCAATTAGCACTTTCTCTTCTTGACTTGTTGAGAACATACGACTTGTTTGCATCATCCTTAAGGATGGAACAATCATAACTTTTACTGTGTAAAAACTAGTGGGACTGTTCTGAATGTTCGATGACAAATGCATGACACACACACCTTAACACACATGCACACACAGTGGGCAGTGATGAGTCACGATTAAAAAGTACAGGGTGTTGTGTTTGCGGCTCAGGTGTACACGCGGTGACACAAATGAGCAGCGTTGTTACAGGCTACACTTGACTTCACATTCACTCTTTAGGAATATTAAATTTTCAAGAAAACACCTCATCACTTACTTTAAACTTTGACTGGAATTGAACTGACCAATAAAGTGTTTTGTCCTGTTGATTCAAAACCCCCTTGTTGTGCATTTCATTTTAGTAATATATATTGTTAATTATATATAAAGATTCTTGTTTTATCATTATAAATAGTAATTATATTTTTGTTTTATGAAAGGCAAAAATATCCAATTGTTCATTTAATTGTATTTTTTTTAGCAAATATATTGTTTTTAATTTAAAGGTTAAAAATCCTATATATTTTATTTGATTGGTAATTAGCATATTTGTTTTATAAAATTATAATCATTAATTGCCAATGTTTTTAAAGAAACACAATCACATACTAGTCATTTAATTGTATTAGTAGTTATGAGGAATTTGTTTTATTTTCTTATACCAAAACTAATTTTTATTTTAGTACTATCAAGATAATATTATATAATTTGTCATGTTATTAAAGGTAAAAACATCAAATTATGTTCATTAATTTTATAAATATTAGCATCATAATTTTTGTATTTCATTTTCGTTATTTTATTAAAGGTTGAAAATAATTTTCATGTTATTAAATTCTATTTTTTTTCATTTATAATAATTTCCTTGTTTACTTTTTAAAGGTAAAAAAAGAAAAATCATAATTATGAGTAGTTATATTTTATAAAACATGCATTTCATTATTAAAGTAAAAAGTAGTTTAATTTGATTAGTATTAAGACTTATTGTTATATTATAACTGCGTTTCAGTTTTATGCTCCTAAAATCTGGAATAGACTTCCTGAAGATGTGAGACAGGCCTCAATGTTCAAATCCAGCCTGAAAACTGTTTATCTAGTTGTGCATACGACAACTAAAAATAATTTATTTACAGTGTTTGATTTATTTTTTAATTGTTTTTATGGTGACTGTATTTTCTATTTTTAATTTTAATATTTTTTCCTTCTTTAAATTTTCTGTAAAGCACTTTGAATTGGCGAGTGTACGAATTGTGCCCTATAAATAAAATTGCCTTGCCATAATTGTCATTTAGCACAAAGCATTCATTTAATTAAAAACGGACCATAAAAAAGTCTGCATTATCAGTACCATTTTATTGAAGTTTCTTCATATCTTTTCATGCTTCAACATTGCTTTTTTCCAACAGATCATTAGTGCAAAATAAATAATTGTTTTTAAAACATGATACAAAAAAAAAGCTTGACAATTATATTGCCACCTTTTTTATTTATGAAAAATAAATGCTAAGCTTGAAAAAGGTGAATGTTGATTTAAGTGTGCAACACCATGAAGTACAATATATAGCATTAATGAAAGAAAAAGATATAAATAAAGAAAAGTAGCACCAATTAAGTGTTATTTTCTACGACAAACTGTTGCATATAGTTGCTTTAAATGCATTCCTCAGAGTAGATGCGTCATATCAAGCTTCACGTATTATTTGTAGGAATCATCCAGCGGGGGTTTAACAGCCAAAACATACTTGCATGTTGCATATTTGCTGGTCTTGGTTTTACACATAAGAATAAAGTTCTACACAGCTGGAGGAGGCACTGCAATAAAAGAAAAAAACAAGAGAATAACACATTTGTATTTAAGCAGCAACTCACATTTCATTACCACTTCTTGAGAGTAGTCAGTGTACAGCTATTTAGACTTAAATTTAGACAATAATGGCTACTTATTTTTTAGTGGTCATTTCCAAACTAGCTGTTCTATACAGAAGATAAAAGAAACACGGCTGCTGAAAAGTGGCCTATTTCAAGTCATTTGAACGTGAACTCACCCTCTGTCTTGGGAATTTGGGTATCAGCTGACCTGCGAGTAGAAAAAGAGGACATGTTAGGACGTTGTTTGTCTTTTCGAGCTTGTTGGACATGCGGGGTCAACATGACATCATCCATTATTAAGAGTTCAGGCTGCTTCAAGGTCCTCACAGATTATTGTTCTCCATAATTACCATGCAGTCAGTAAAAGCCACACTACCAACAAATGAAGGATCAAATCCAAGTATTTAGCCTTGACAAAAAATACACAACTCCTTCATGTGTTAGTAGTGTGTGTGTTTTTTTTTGGGGGGGGGGGGGGGGGGGGTTGTAAATGCAGGTTAGGAAAGGACAGGTTCTTCATATCATCATGGCTGCTCCTTGCGGTCAGATTCATACAACATGCACAAGCGCTTCATCCACGCTTACTTGGGGGAGGATTTGACACATTTTGTGCATTTTTTACCTGTTTGAGGAACGACACACTGGTTACCAAACATGTCAATGGATGCACTCACGGGCCAACACAACCGGCACACCTGCGCAACCTGATGACACCCAATGCTAGACGTGTGTGTGAGTGTACTTCGCAAAGGTAAGTAGGAATGTGGCTCGCATCCACGAGCACAATGTGACTGACCAGAGGGACAAGAGAGAGAGAGACTGAGTAGATCAGGGGTGTCAAACGTACGGCCCGAGGGCCGGATCAAGCCCGCGAACAGGTTTTATCCGGCCAGCGGGATGAGTTTGCTAAGTATAAAAATTTACTTGAAATTTTTCAATGAAAGAAACTGCTGTTCTAAATGTGTCCACTAGATGTCGCAATAGCAATTTTTTGTATCTTTGTAGATGATGCTACATATGTACAAAATAAACCACGTGATGTTAGTACATCAGTCGAGGAAAATGATCAAACTATATAAATAACATCCTGTAATTTGATTTTGATATATATTTTTTTTATCTTGATAGACACCAATGAGTTGACTGATGAACATTATCACATAATTTATTCATTCAGAAAATATAAGTAATGACAAATAAATGATTAACTGCAACATGTAAGTGTTAAAAAAACCAAACAACCTTATGATTTGTACATTTGTGCTTGTTCTATTTTTAAACAAAGAAAACAATCCGAAGTTGTCTTTATTTTTAAGTTATCATGCCGTGATTTTACGAGTCCGGCCCAATTGGGAGTAGATTTTTCTCCAGGTGGCCCCCCATCTAAAATGAGTTTGACACCCCTGGTGTAGAGGGACAATAGGAGAGAGAGAGAGACAGTTGAGCAACATAGAAACAGAGTGCGGTAGAGAGAATAAACAGATTGAAAGTGAGAATAGAGGGAAACAGAAAGAGAGAGAGGGAATAGGTAGAGTAAGAATGACATATAGAAACAGAAAGTGAGAGTGGAGTAGCGAGTCACAGACAGAAAGCGAGAACGAGAGAGACAGAAATAGGTGGATCTCTGTACTGCACTGCGCAGCCATTATTGTATAACTTTTATATTATATTTATAATTATAATCAAAGTCAGCTTCATTGTCAATTCTTCACATGTACAAGACATACATGGAATCAAAATTGAAATTGTGTTTCTCACTATCCCGTGTGTAGACTAGACACAAATGGTAAAGTGACACAACAAAAATATATTTAACTAGTATAGTAACAATTAATAATTGTCATAATAATTTGCATATTTGTTATAATTTAATAATATTATTTTGTTATAACAGTTGTTAGTATAATAATTATTATATTAATAATTATTTTAATTTACATACTTAATAATTGGTATTTATTGTTAGTATAATAATTGCTATAATTATTATCATGCAATATTTTTCTAACATATCTTTTCAGACATTAATTGTTCTAATAATTGTTATATATTGTAGGTCTAATAATTGTTATCATGATAATTGACAAATGTTTTCGCAGCAGGCACAAGACGCTGAGAACTTGTTGAATTAGGTCCTATTGTTGAGCAACTCAAACCTAACGTTGGAACAACCTGCTTTTTTTAAATTAATCAGTCCAACAAAACAATAGACAATAATACCATAATAATACAATTCCAATTCCAATTCCAAAACCAAACCCGGCCCAGCAACATTCAGAATAGCAATCAACATAGCAATTGAAAGACACACAAACATGACACAAAACTATCCAAAAGTAATCAAACAAAAATGAATAATATCAACAGCAGTATCAATATTAATAAGATTTCCAACACAGCAGTGATTAGAAATCCCCCATTTACATTATCATCACAGCTATTTATAAAAAATCAAATAAAAACTGAGCAATAGTGTCACAGTGGCTTACACTTGCATCACGTCTCATAAGCTTGACAACACACTGTGTCCAATATTTTCCACAAAGTTAAACAAAGTCATATTTTAGGTTCATTTAATAGTTAAAACAAATTTAAATAATGGATCCCATATTCCAATATATGACTCATTATTATCTAAACTAAATGCAGTTTTTTCTACAGATATCATCTCCAACAACATGCTTTTTGACCACGTTAAATCAACGTTGGGTTCTGGCCTGACCCAGGGATTTTGTCATTTTTCAACCAATATTTTACAACACAACTACAACGTTGAAACAACATGCTTTTTGACAACGTTTATTCAATGTCAGGCTGCGATGTTTTTTTTTTACCTTTGAAATGCTGTCATTTCCCAACCAACAACGTTAGACACCAACGTTGTCTCATATTACAAACACAACTATTTTACAACGTTGTTTCAAAGTCAGTTTTCGAGGACATGTACTGTATGTATAAATCAATGTTGTATCAATGTCTTGTGCCTGCCGGGTTGATATATTAGGCCGGAAG
Source organism: Nerophis lumbriciformis (assembly GCF_033978685.3). Lineage (NCBI taxonomy): Eukaryota > Metazoa > Chordata > Actinopteri > Syngnathiformes > Syngnathidae > Nerophis > Nerophis lumbriciformis. The sequence goes on along the minus strand of NC_084551.2, from coordinate 32,798,435 downwards.
TATGGTGATGCTTAACGAACATACTGTTACATTATGTACCGTCACACTGTTGTTATTGGGCGACATTGTTAGATTGTGCAGGTGTACCTAATGTAGTGTCCAGTGAGCAATGTCTCGTCAACATTCCAAATAAGTACGTAAAACTTACTTAAGGCTATCAAAATGCCAGAAACAAACATGATGATAGCGAGGACCATTCCTGTAGTCCTCAACGTGTCTTCATCTACCATGAGAATATGCAAATTATACAGAAATGATGAATATATACTAGGTATTGTGAGCGTCAATATTTTGTATCGATCCGCACACCTTTGTTAGCATTCAAATTGTATCTTCTCACGGTTAGCAGTGTAACATGTTTAGCTATTCCTCGTCCTCCAGTGAAAATGTTGCGTGTCAGAAACATAATGTAGCATACTTGCCGCTGCGGAAGCAAGGATTAGTGACGTGCACTGTGGAGGGGCGTTAGCCGCTACCGAGAAGGCTACGTTGAGGACGCGGTTGTACGCTTGTCGCTGTCAAATAAGCGGGACGCAACTAAAATGTGTCATCAACATGTATTATCACCATATACCCACATGTGTATGATTTATATCGTCTTCACGGTAATATTTCACTGTCGACATTTTCATTGTTAATTCACAGCAAATTACTAGCTAATAATTGCATTGTTTTTTACAGCAACATTTACGGCGCAATATTTTTACAGCAATTTACTGTAATGTCATAGTGGTCCATGAGTTTAGTGGACACTTTGGAATAACTAACAAATTCCCCAAAATACAACACCGCTCTCATATAGAGGATCTTTGATTCGTGTTTCTGTCCTATAGTGCAGAGGTCCGCAAAAGCATTGCAGGGGTGTGTGTGTGTGTATATGTATATATATATATATAGATATATGTGTGTGTATATATATATATATATATATATATATATGTGTATATACTGTATGTACATATATATGTAAATATACATATGTATGTATAGGTGTATACTGTATATGTAAATACATATATATATTGCTTGCTTATGGTTGTCCATCGATTCGATGATGACCATCTTCTTTTATTTATGAGTCTGCTGATGTTTGAAAAGTCCGATCTTTTGAGGTCGGAGACTCAGGTAAAGAAGATACCTGCGCAATGATGGTTTTTAGAGTGGCATGAGGGGTGCGCTTTTCCCAACGCCACTACCTTGATTGTAAGAAGATCGTTCCAGTGGCAAGGGAGACCCTAGACGACCGGCATCTTCTTACAACTGCAGGAAGCTGCCGGAATCCAGGTTTTTGGGAAACCGCCTCAAAGCTTGCCGCCACCAGCTTGCTTTTCTGTCAGGGTGTGCTCCCTTAGCCTTCGTCCGCTTTTACAGCCATTGTGGTGCTTCTCAGTGCTACCATCTTCTGCCTGCTCCACCGTTGAGGTCTTCGGGATCACTCTTAGTCTGGACTCTACCCTTCGACCTGTTCGGCTTGGGTAACCCTGCCAGGAGTACAAGACTCCAGCCGACATAGCTCTAGGGGTCATGGAGACGCGCAAAGTGCCCCACCACGATAAGGTGGTGATCCCGTCGGGACATATACACACATACAATTTGCAATTTTTTCACAAATTTAGATATTTAGTTTAGCAATGGCAGTGACATGGACCTTGCAGTTTTGAAACATGAATACAATAATTACATTATTGTATTCATGTTAGCATTTAAAATAGCCAGCGATCAATGCTTTAATTGCTAACTAGCAATTAACACGGCAGTTGTCAGCTAGTCATTGGCATGCCAGTTTGTTAGCTTGCGATTAGCAGCGCTAGCTGCTAGCAGTTACGTGCATAGTATTCAGCTAGCGATTAGCGTACCAGTTGTCAGTTAGCTATTGGTGCGCCAGTTGTCACCAGCTAGTGATTAACACACAAGTTTTCTGCTAGCTATGAGTGCGACAGTTGTCAACTAGCGATTAATGGCACAGGCTGCCAGCTAGCATTTGAGTGCTCCGGTATTCAGCTAGCAGTTACATGCCTAGTTTTCAGCTAGCGATTAGCGTACCAGTTGTCAGTTCGGTGCACCAATCACACCAGAATCGAAAAAAAAATCGATTTTCAATCGAATCGTGACCCAAGAATCGATATTGAATCGAATCTTGGGACACCCAAAGATTCGCAGCCCTACTTCCAACTATCATTTGAGTGCTCTAGTATTCAGCTAGCAGTTAGCACGGCAGTTGTCAGCTAGCAATTAGCGTGCCAGTTGTCAACTAGCTATTAGCGGTGCTTTACCATATTATTTGAATACCTTAGAATTGCACAATAAGAAGGTACCAATATGACCAGTTTAAAAAAAACAAAAAACTATTTTATGCAGGATATACAAGTAGTCCCCACTTCATCTCTTTATCAGTTTGGGGGTTGGTGGCCTGGAAACTGTTAAAGACCCCTGCTATAGAGGATCTTTGACAAGCATTTCTGCAGCAGTTACTACATATATATAAAGAATATTGTACTGTGAGTAGGTATTTCTTTAACTGCTGTACCTTCCTGTCATTCAGGATCTTTGACAGATGTTTCAGCAGTAAGTACTAAAAAAGCCAACAGTGCCCTCCTGTTGTATAGAGAATCTTTGACTATAGCATTTTTATATTAATAGGTAGATAAAAGCAGCAGAGCTTTTCTGTCATATAAACTTTAAAGGATATTTGACTTGTATTTTGTCAATAGGTACTTAAAACAGCAGAGTGATGCTGTCATATATCAGATCTTTGACAAGCATACTTACATTGATTGTGATATCATTTTATTCATGAGTACGTTGGCCATTTCGTGTTTTCTGATATGGAATAGCTTTGTTCTAACATTATGTGTAAAATAAAAGTGCAAATAATCTTGTTTTCTGAACAATTCAGTCTACTTAAGCTGACATTGTGGAAAGTACAGTGAGATGTGCAGTAGAAATGATACTACTAACCATATTCAAAGTCCCTTTGTTCTGGAAATATTGCTTCTGCAAAAAAAAAAAAACAAGGAGTGTTAAGGGTGGGTTTGCATGCCTGCAAAGCTGCAACCTTGCCTCCATTATTCTCTGGAGGGTTCCCCCCAGCATGCTCAATGCTTTTCTCAGCACTAAGAAAGGTGGAGCTGCAGCATAAAGCACTGCACAGACAAATGATGTCACCTTCTGCTTATGAACTTAACACCTCACCATGCAGACAATAGTATGGTTCTAGTAGGAGGTTGCAGTGACAATGCAAGTAAAAAAAATGCACAAGATACAACAACTTATTTCATCTTAACAAACAATAAAACCAATGTAGTAAGTTATGCATAAACAGTAAATCAAACAGACCTGTGGTGCCCATGGCTGCAGTGTAGGTTGAAGAGCTCCTCCAAGTGAAGTGCAGACTGCAGTTGGGTGGAAATGAACTCAGTGTAAACCTGTCAAGAGCCTCCCAGTGGCCACACTCAAACACTACACTTGTACAAATGGTGCACCGCCATCCTTAGCACCATTTTGAAGCTTAACAATAAACACGAGGCTATATTTCAAAACATAATATTTAAGTATGATAGGTGCTGCATTTTGCATTTTACCCCCTGAAATTGTTGCAAGCTTTGCACTCATCTTTATCACCACTGCAGAGATGCAGCTTTTATTCTCACATATTATTTATTATTAGCCTTTATTTAACCAGGTAAAATCCCATTGAGATCAAAGATCTCTTTTCCAAGGGAGACCTGGCCAAGAGGGCAGCAGCAAGGTTACATTAAAAACAGTAAACAAATACATAAAACATCACATTTACAACATTAAAACTTGCTCACATGACACATGTGCATACAGACAAGGTAGACTGCAATCCTTTCACAGAAGCTTTAAACTCATATCAGCCAATTCGTGCAAAATCCCTTTGTTAATCAGCAATGGCCGCAGAGTTTGGATGAAATGAGATGCATTGGTGCACTTTGCAGCACATAAATCATTTATACTGACTGCTGGCTGCTGAGCCAAGTGCAATGTCAGCAACAAGCCTCAGTGCAGCACACGCTTGTCTTCCAGTCCTATGAGACACGCACGGGAGACGGAATTATGTGGCATTCATCACACATAAAAAGGTGCATTTTACAACAGGTTTATTGTGTCGTATTGTGTGCAAAGACACTAAGTAAATATACACATTTACATCCTAATAAGGAAATAGTCAGAGGTCAAGATGATTTAGAAAAGAGAGAGTGAAGACATGAAGAGGCATTTAAAACTAAAGGGTGATTGTCTTACACGGATTGCAACTGCTGCCATCTGGTGGTAAAGCGTGATAACTGCAAGGAAAGGAGGAAGGCGCTTTAAGGAAATACATTCAATTGATTCTATTATAAGACTGACTGATATTATGAAAATGATTTGAAAATCCTTACCAGCTGCTCTCTGTCTGTGGTGTTAAGCTGTAAAACAGTTATGCATTAATTTGTTGATGCTGCATGAATATAAAAAAAAATAAATAAATAATAATAAATACATAAATAAAAAACAATAATAATAAAAAAAAAAAAAAAAAAAAAATATATATATATATATATATCACAATAATCTACCTCTTGGGACACCTGATTCTGCATTAGGATCCCGTGACCTGCGCACAATGAAGGTAAAAGAGTTAGAATGCAAATCTGGAAAACCTATTAAACAGTTTATTCTCGGCTCACCTAGACTTGCCACTCTTGGAACACGCACATTTCCTGCCTGTATTTTGGAGGGGAGAGCATGAGCACAACGTATGAATGAACACAAGATATATTGTAAGAGTAGACCAAAAAAATCACTAAAATACAAAACAAACCGATTATTCAAGTTACCAAAACAAAGCTTTTAGGAATAACACTAGATAATAAATGATCATAATCAGAACATGTGCAGGGTATGTGTTTCAAAATTGGAAGGGCAATCACAATGATTAAAAGGTATGCATATTTTTTGACAAGTAAAATAACTAAATAAGTTTGTATAGGTTGTACAGCAGGGATTAATACAGCATTATTTTGGAGGCCACATTTTCAGAAAGAGCAGGACGAGGGGGGCGGACTTCTCCCTTCACTATTCTTCTTCTTTTGTATATTCCGGAAACATAGCGTTCTGCACAGTAGACATGTAAATTTGGGTTTATTTATTTATTATTATTTATTTCTCACAAGTTTGTTGGACTGAAATCGTGCGCCATCAGTCGAATAGCCACAATGATAAAAAAGAGAGGAACTAAAATGGAACCTTGAGGAACACCACTAACCAAAGAAGGTGAACAAATGACTACAGCTACAACTTAGTTACATAAGTCACATTATGAAAAAACTGTGTAACTGCCAAAAAGGAGAGGGCTTAAAGGGGTGTCCTGAAGAACGTATCAGTTATGTAAATCACAAGTTTGGACCTCAGTGTTTTGTTTTCCAGCAAGGTTAAAATGTCAATGCAAGGATCTGTCACTGTGTTTAGTGGTCCAAGTTTCTTTATACAACAGAGGCACTCTAAAGGTTTTAGGAATTTGCGGCAAAAATGTTTGTGTCCCAAGTTTTGAACTGAACTCGGGAGGTCGGTATGGTGTTAATCCGGATTTGGCCCCCGGGTCTCTAGTTGTATAGTCCTGCTGTACAGGCGCTAATATTTTCAAACTTTAATTTTTATTATCAAAATTGAATGTGCATTTCACAACTGAACTTATTTTATCTCCAGTGTTTGATTTGAATATGAATTATAGTAGTTTTAATTATTATTTTATTCTATATTTTTAATTTGTATTATGATTATTAATTTTTTGGTTTTGCCTTCTTGTGATTTTCTGTAAAGCAATTTGAATTGCCTTGTGTACAAATTGTGCTCTATAAATTAACTTGCCATGCCAAAACTTGTGTGGTGCAATACCGCCTCAGAAAATATGTGGAAGTTATATATCATACAAAACAGAGACAGGTACGTAATTTTTACCATTACACAGCGGCCACCGCTGCTGCCCACTGCTCCCCTCACCTCCCAGGGGGTGATCAAGGGTGATGGGTCAAATGCAGAGAATAATTTCACCACACCTAGTGCGTGTTTAACAATCATTGGTACTTTAACTTTTAAATTAAACATAATAGACTTTTATATTCATTGTTCTTTGTTCAGGAGGGTATGTCTGTCACTATTACTACCCAAAGTCTATATCTGAATTAATTTAACTCGGGTATACATTCATAATTATGCCACCAGACATACTAAGTACATGTATTTCACCTAAAGACCCAACGAATCACATTAAAATAACATGTATTTATTTTTGTATGAATGACATATCCTTCCCAAACAAATAATTCCAAATGGTATTACAAACTATTTTATTCCGTAATATAAATCACCTTTAAGAAAGAACACGAGCTATGGTAATTTAAGAAATAGGATTCTCTCGGTTTATTTCCTCTTGCAGGCTGTTTGGAAGCGTAAAACAAAATAAACACGCACGAACATGGTCATTTCATGTATCCTTCCATTAATTATCTCCACCAGGAGGTTATGTATTTTCTACGGTTTATATGTCTGCCTGTCGTTTAGAGAGCAATATAGCTCAAAAATGTATGGGCTGATTTTGATACAACTTTAAGGATAAAAAAAACGGATAAGGAACAAGTGATTACATTTTGGGGGTGATCCGGATCACTGCCTGGATTCAGGATGTTTCACTATCGGGAAATAAGGCCAGGTGGAGGTTTGCACTCTACAAGAGCTTTTCTAGTTATTTTTAATATTGTTGCTTGTGCTGAATTTCTTACAGTAATGTTGTTAAAGTTATGAGAATATGGCACCGGCTTATAGGCCAAACTAAACCATAATATTTACATACAGTATTTCAGAATAATTGGTGTAAATTAGAAGTAGTCTCATCCAAGCTAATTACTGCCAGTGATTGCTTCAATTATAGAAACAAGTTACTACTGGATGACTTCTAAAAAGTACAAAATAAAGGCGTAGAAAACCGGTGTTTCGACGAGACTTACAGTAAATCATGCGCGAGTGTTTCTGCAGGCATAGCGTTTAGATCGGGCAGGGACCATGAGCAGGAACCAGAGGTGGAGAAAGCATAGACCACTTGCCACAGACGGAAAATAAAAAGACCAAATAAACAATTGTAGGACCAAAAACAGGCCCCAAAAAATACTAATTTTCAAGCAACTTTGGGAATAAAACAAGCCTAAAGTCACTTATAATAAGCAGATTTGCAGCGATGCTTATGGCCTGTATGGTGTTAAAGGGGAACAGCCCATTTTTAAAAATGTTGTAAGAAACGCATACATGTTTTTCTTTTTTTAATGCATTCTATCTCGTAAATAAATGCGATCAAAAGTCAGTTTACAATGGAGCCTATGGGAGTCGCTCTCTTCTGCCTATGAAGCGCTTATAAAACATCCTAACACCTCCACCAAGTTTTATATACATGATGTAAGTATAAATGTAATACAGTAACGGGCACATTCATAATAACATTTTAATATTTACGTATTTTGATCGTTTTAAGCATACGCTGCGCATTAATAAAAAAAACGCGTCACTTTTGTTTTTTCCTTCAACAACATCACTGACTACTGACTATTACCCAATGCAGACATCATGAGAGCCAACAAACATAATAAAACATCACTTACTGTACAATGTCGGCTGTCATTAGGATGCCGACTGATATAATTTTCATATATTCCCAATTAGATAAAGAACAACTCATAATCCACGCGAAGACAATTCTGGGTATACATTGGATGTCAAAGTGTACCAATGTTTTGGATTATGTCCTTAATCTTCTATTATCAAGGTGAGAGGAATGATTAATGATTTAGAATAAACTTTCACCAGCTCAGAGACGAGTAAGCAGCTCACCAGCTGATGACATCAACATAGCAGCACAAGCTAATTAGCTCCCTCTGATCATGGTGCCCCTAAAATAGTTTGTCTGCGTTAGCGTTTATAATAACAATATCACTAATACTTGGTTAATATTCAGGTCACGAAATGGAGTATTGTTGGCGCTTTTATTTAGAAGGATTTATTGGCAGAATAGAGAACCTTGCATTGACTCCATTGTAAGCGGAGTCTTTTAAAAATCTTTACTTACAAGTTAAAATGCATAAAGAAGATACATCTGCCTTCTTGTCTCTCATAATGATTGTGGAAACAAACTGCAGTTCCCCTTCAAGCATTTAGAAAAGATGGTCCTCATCCTTTATTCATCCGCTAGGAGGCGCCAGCGGTGTCTTTCACTCCCAAGCGCTCTCTTTTTTTTTTAAGAGCCAAACAGTAAACTTCCTCACCCTGCTCCATTTTATGTTCTCTTTTAATGCACTGTCTTTATGATTTGTCAGTTTTTCCTCTTCTTTTAATGATGTTTTTCTATGCTGACCTCATCGGGGTAAAGCGAGAACACAAGCTCTCACTTTCCTCTACTGCATAAACACAAAATAATAAAAAGCAACAATGACTTTGCAGCTAATATATAATATTTACGACATGCTAATTCGTTTTAGGCAGCAACAAAATCAGTTTTGCCTAGCATGCGTATTTCAAATGACAGCTTTTGTGATAACTTTAAAAAAAATAGTTTTGTCTTTAAAACAGGAAACAACATAATCATGTCATTAAATGCTGTGACTATGCATTACAATTTATTGGAGCTGTAGCTCCTTGATCAACTGAATTATTCTTGTTAACTTTTTTGTGCAACTATTCACCATAAATGGTTCAGGTATTGGGACATGAGTCCTTACAAGTTACGTTTCCGCAGGGAAGATCCAAAATCTGGGAATGTTATGGACACCGCAAACAGCCAAGGGTCTTGGTTTTAGCTTACAATGTATTTCTTGAACAAAATACCCAACTCCATCCATCCATTTTCTACCGCTTGTCCCTTTTGGGGTCGCGGGGGTGCTGGAGCCTATCTCAGCTGTATTCGGGCGGAAGGCGGGGTACACCCTGGACAAGTCGCCACCTCATCACAGGGCCAACACAGATAGACAGACAACATTCACACTCACATTCACACACTAAGGCCAATTTAGTGTTGCCAATCAACCTATCTAGTCAGTAAAAGAAGGTTAAGAGATTTATACACGCAAACCAACAGGTGCCGCCAAATGAGTTCTATTCAAGTAAGCTTCTCTTCCTGTCACTCACACACCAGCGACCTAAACAAATTAAGGTGCGACACAGAGAACGTGTGTTAAAAGTTGTTGGCAAACAACATAAAGCACATTTTAAGATAATGGCGATCAAACCAGTGTCCATCAGCTAATAAATATGATTAATATGAATGAAATACTGTATGACTTCACTTATAATAAAAACACACATTCCATCCATCCATCCATTTTCTACCGCTTGTCCCTTTTGGGGTCGCAGGGGGTGCTGGAGCCTACCTCAGCTGCATTCGGGCGGTAGGTGGGGTACAATCTTCATTTTTCCTAATATTCTTCCTTACATCGTTCATCTTATTTTGTGGTAAGTACTGTCTGATATCTGATGGCTATCTGACTGAGGGGAGCAGATAATGTGCCAGGGTGTAGTGATTCTAAATGTGTGTTTCTTATGTGTTGTGGTGAATGTGCAGCCACGCATGTGGAAGAACCTGCCACTGAGGAAGAGGAGTCAGGCAATAAGAACCAACTGCTATGAGAAATGGTGTGTGAGCACAGATATTGGCCTCCCTTGGTGACACACACACACACACACACACACAAACGAATACTCACCGACGATGAGGGCGATGCCCAGGAGGAACAGCACGGCGGCAAAAACTAGGCCACCAATCCTCAACGATTCATAATCTGAAATGATACGAGGAAAAGAGATAACATTTCTATTTCTTGCTGAGATGCATCTTAGATTTTGGATGGTGCAATGTCATTTTGTACATTTTACACATTATGTGTCAGTCAGTCAAGGCTCTCAGTTGCAAAACATCCTAAGTCTAACCTGTCTTGCCATTAGGGATGGGTACCGAATATGGTACATTTTTGGCACCAATTGAATCCCGCTGGTCCTGCTGGGCACCGATTCACGTAAAATCACACGGTTCCATATTACGGTACTTGGGTTGCGTGCGACGTCACGCCCCGTTGCCGACTTCGCACTTGTTGATCACTCCAGCAGCACTGAGAGCGGACGGAGTTAAACTACTTCTAGGTAATGTTGCAATATTCAATGCTAACCAAGTAATTGACTCAAAAAACGCTCCAACATAAGTTAAGTAAGGCTCCACTTTCCCAAACATGTAGTAGCTTGACGCTAATATACATTGGCTTTGCTATTGACATGCTACTGATTAGCATCAGCGATTTTAAATGGTGATTTCAACACCTCCAAATTTGTTATTGAAAACTACCGTATTTTCCGCACTATTAGCCGCACCTAAAAACCACAAATTTACTCAAAAGCTGACAGTGCGGCTTATAACCCGGTGCGCTTTATATATGGATTAATATTAAGATTCATTTTCATAAAGTTTCGGTCTCGCAACTACGGTAAACAGCCGCCATCTTTTTTCCCCGTAGAAGAGGAAGTGCTTCTTCTTCTACGCAAGCAACCGCCAAGGTAAGCACCCGCCCCCATAGAACAGGAAGCGCTTCTTCTTCTTCTGTAAGCAACCACCCGCCCGCGTAGAAGAAGAAGAAGCGCGCGGATATTACGTTTCATTTCCTTTGTGTGTTTACGTCTGTAAAGACCACAAAATGGCTCCTACTAAGCGACAGGGATCCGGTTCATGAAAAGACGCAATCTCTCCATCCGCACACGGACTACTATTTCACAGCAACTGCCTAAAGACTTTCAAGAAAAGCTGGCTACTTTCCGTGCATATTGTAAAAACAAGATAGCTGAAAAAAAGATCCGGCCAGAGAACATTATCAACATGGACGAGGTTCCACTGACTTTTGATATTCCTGTGAACCGCACTGTGGATACAACGGGAGCACGTACGGTGAATATTCGCACCACAGGGAATGAGAAGTCATCCTTCACTGTGGTTCTAGCTTGCCATGCTAATGGCCAGAAACTTCCACCCATGGTGATATTCAAAAGGAAGACCTTGCCAAAAGAGACCTTTCCAGCCGGCGTCATCATAAAAGCTAACTCGAAGGGATGGATGGATGAAGAAAAGATGAGCGAGTGGTTAAGGTAAGTTTACGCGAAGAGGCCGGGTGGCTTTTTTCACGCAGCTCCGTCCATGTTGATATACGACTCCATGCGCGCAAACATCACGCTGGTTTTTAATATATTATTAAAGTTTGACTGACCTATCTGACTGTTTTTTTGACATTCCTTTAGCGCAGTTAGATGCGGCTTATAACACGGGGCGGCTTATAGGTGGACAAAGTTTTGAAATATGCCGTTCATTGAAGGCGCGGCTTATAACCCAGGGCGCCTTATGGTGCGGAAAATACGGTACAACTAAGATGCACGTTACAATCAAACAGCACTTGCACATTATAATATGATGATAATAAAACAAGATTTAACAACTGGACTGCACATGATTAGTTCATTTTAAAATGTTACTATAAAAATGCGATTTTAGTGTCAAAAGTACCGTAAATTGGTACCGGTATCGATTCTCCAGTACCAGGAATTGTGAACGTATTGGTTCAAATGTGAACGGTACCCATCCCTAGTCACCATGTTGGAACTAAGGGTGCAGTTATCAAATACTTTAGTAATCGAGTAATCCATCATTTAGTTTGTTCGATTAATCAAGTAATTGGATAAAACCCATTTTACAGTCTCAATGTGTATTTTAGGGAAAATAATTTAATTAAAAAAACAATTTTTTGCTTGTCAGAAATGTATCATTTAATTACATTTTTAACATATGTGCATTAATAATAGTTTATATAATTTATAATGCACTATTATTTATTAGACTTGCACATATTTATTTAAGTTACATTTATATTTATGTTATATTTTTAGTTAATCGTTAATAGTTATTGTTTACATTTTACAAAGAGAGTACGGTCTACCAAGTCAAATTCCTTGTGTGTTAAACATACTTGGCCATTAAAGCTGATTCTGATTCAACTCTCTGCTGTGCACGGCCACACATATTACGGCATCTACACACCACAGCGCGCATTTAAATTTCCGAGCACTATTTTATCAATTTCTTATTAGTTACACTTATTAAACCATTAAACGAAGCAACAAAATACTATAATTTAAACCTTTTTTTTAATCCAGTTTATTGGTTTTTATTGGCAGCCCTAGTTAAAACGTCAAAATACTGCAAGCAGCACTCACCAAGTGTAAACACAGAGCTATTTTTATTAGGAGTAAAGAGGAGTATCAGTGTCACACATTATCATTATGTTTAAGTAACATAAAAATAAGTACTCTTTTGAAGAAAAGTTTGAAAAAAGTCTTAAGATGCTTTGTTATCATTGCACACACTATAATAATCTATTGTTTTTAATCTGGCAAAGTGTGTGTTAATGTATGAAAAATGGACTTTAAGAAAATAAGTTTTGATTGATTGAACCAAGTCAAGATAAATAGTTTTTATGGTGAAATATGAAGGCCAACACATAAATATTTAAAACCGTTATATCCTGTACTAGACTCCTAAGGGTTGATCATTTATTTATTAAATTTTCATTCTTAGTCTGGAAACCCTTGCATTAGACCATCCATGCCAAACAGATAGTTTTTTTTTATTCCTGACTGGAGTTTTCCATAGAGTCAGTTTTCTTGAAATGCTGTTTTGATGAAGGCAAAAGGCCAAAACTAGTATACAGTTTAAAAAAAAACTGTATATAAAAGCCTTCTTTCACAATGACAAGCATTTTTAATTTTCCTCGAAAATGAGAATTGCTAAAAAAAACATTTAAAAAACGCAAATAATTCCATTTGACCACATTGTTCTCTTGTAAATGTGCACTCAGGCTCGGTTGACTTTCTGAAAGTTGCTCTGGTGAAATGCTGTTTTGATGAAGGCAAAAGGCCAAAACTAGTATACAGTTTTAAAAATACCCACATTCTTGTTCATGGTCACTCGCGCTTTTGAAGATTTGAGCCACGTGGACCAAGTCTAACATCACACTGACGTCACAACTTGAACTGACCTCACAGATGTTTCCTTTGAAGGCAAAACTGCTTACTCACCGTATTGAAAAGCGCTGTCATAGTCTGTTTGGAGAGAAGAGAGACAGGAAAGGAATGAGCAGCACGTATGTAAACCGACATAAACGTGACTTTAGTTTCATGAAGGCTTACGGCTCTGCTCAAACAATACGCACCTTTGTCACCGTCTGCTGCTGCTACTGCGAGGACAAAAACAGGGAAAGATCATTGGAGTACAAAAAAACACATGAAACTAATCTGGGCCAATCAATTAATATATTTTTTAAATATTAAGTGGTTTGTTGATTACTTGGTGTTGGAATTTGACTGACATAATCAATATAAAGCAGACGTCCTCAATTACATGTGTCTCGAACAGTTGTTCTCAAAAACCTCAGAAAAAACTTGGCTGTCAAGTACCACAATAATGACTAACATTAAAATACAGTATGAATGTTAGTAATACAGTAGCATAGTGAGCGTAAGAATTCATTAAAAAACAAGGCAGAGGTTTTATTGAACAAGTATATACATTTTATAGGCTATCGTACTGTAACATTACACACAGTTTAAACAGGGACAATGTGTTTGAATATTTAAGTAATTTTTTTGGCACACCACTAGATGAAGCCTATGTACCATTGGTCTAGAACTTTTCCCAGCTGACACTGTAAGGGCCAATATCTTAAAAAAAACAACAACATCATAATAATAAAATAAACATACCGTAATATAAATATATATTTTTTACAAAAGTAATATTATCATGTGTTACTGTGTCCCCTTGTTCAGAGAGAGTGTGTCATCACCCACACAGCCACTGCATGTCTGGAATAATAAGCCTTTGTGCACATATGTATACAGGAAGTACAGGATGGGCCCCAAAAACAGAATCCAAAATTCTTTGAATAAATCTGGTAATTACATTTTTTTATTTTCTTTTTCAGTGTATACAAGTCAGCTTTATGCATTAATAATCGGAACAATGGTCTTCTCTCTTGGTCAACCAGGGAAAATACATTTTGCATGGAGGCCTATTTCCCCAACAAATCATACACTGTAATGCAAACACATTTTCGGAGTAAGTTTTGGTGTCGTCATGCTCCAATAAAAAGCAGAATTTTTGACTGGATTCAGAACTTCAGAAAGTATGGGGCTGTGCAAAATCTTAATTCTCAACTCCCAAATAAGAATATGTAAATGAGTAATTGACAATTTTGCACGACATATGCAAATTTGCAGAGCTTATTTCAGAATTAACATTACTTTTATGCAAAGTGACCAAAATAACTGAACCTTTGGGGAATAATCATACAAAGGTTGAGCACATTTTAAGAAATCTTTTTGTAGGAGTCTTTCTTTGTGGGATTTAATACCATTTGTAAGGCTTCTGTTTTTTTGGGTCCTACTGCCCGGATGCAGCTGAGATAGGCTCCAGCACCCCCGCAACCCCGAAAGGGACAAGCGGTAGAAAATGGATAATAATGGTTATAAAAAGTGTGTTGTATTCAATAACTTTTTAACGTTTTAAAAAATCTATCGTCGGCCGATTAATATCATTTATATTGTATATCGTTTAAATCGCGCAACCATTAGACAATTCCGACTTCTGCCGACAAATGTGTGTTCCTACTTCCGGAAACAAACGTGAGTGTGTTCTAGTCATGGCAGACTTGGTGACAGACAAAAGTTTTTATTATTTTTGGACAAATGAGGATTCACAACCTTATCTTTTTGAAGCTGAATATACAGAGGATGGTCTGCTGCTTCTAGAAGCCCGCATGAAGGAAGGGTGGAAAGTTGGAGCAGACAGAGGCCGAAAGAGTGAGGTCGGCGTGATTTGGCGCAGTCAATGTGGTACTTGGAGCTAAGCTATGCCAACATAAATTGAGTGCTTACCAGCTGGACCAAACACACGACTGTCCATCGAGTGAGTCATTTTATTATTGTTCATGATACACGCAGCACATCATGCGTGTTATTACAACTACAATACATATGCTGTCGAACTAGCTGTGTACAAACAAAACATGAAATGTGGGCTTATACTTTACAGATACTGTAATATGATTTTTCATGTGTTTCAGTCAGTACAGATTGGTGTCCTATTTCATAGTGTTGTGCATTACAAACTCAAATGCAATTTGGGTGCTGAAGTAGAAGCGAGCTTCTCTCTTGCCATAGCAAGCTTTTACGGTTAAAACCGAAGTGCACCGATATGTTACTACGTTAGAAAAAGACTTCCTCAGTGTTTGCTCTTACAATAACAATGTCGCTTGGTTAGTATACAGGTTATGCAATGTATTTTAAGTATTGTTGGCGGTTCTTGAATGCATTTTTAAAGTGATTTAGAGGTAGAATTGATTGCTCCCATTAGCTGCATTGCCGGCCACCTAGAATGAGCCAATTGTTACATGTTAGACTGCAAAAAATAACAACAAACTTATGTCTTCTTGTCTCTCATAAGAATTGTGAACGAAAACGCAAAATTCACAAAAAAGTGCAGTTCGCCTTTAAGCGCGCTTGATGGCGTTTATGTTTTTGAGTAGAGACGACTCGAGGGCAAGCCTTTCAGGTTACGGCTGCCGTCCTGTCTGTAAATCAAGCTTCCATCAGTGGTCCCATTCACAGCAACACAAGCAGCAGATGTGTTGCGGTATTATAATTTGTCCTGGTTAGCATTAGCTTTGTAGTTTGTTTGCACATTTAGCCGTTGTTTGAAGTGGTCGCCTGGACAATAATTAGATTAGGAGGTGGCGGTTTAGTGTTTCGGGGACGATAAGCAGTCCACGACACATGATTTCCCCAAACAAACAATCCTTCTTCTCACAATGACATTTAATTTATGTCAATTTTAATGATATTCCTTGTTTAACAGCGGGTTCCGTTTTTGTTGACCAATTCTGTAATTCAAATCACGAGGCCCTACTTCGCCTCAATGATCAGAACTATATGTACGAGTTCCAAACCGATTAGTACATTGCAAAATAGAGCTAAAATAAAAAAGACTAGTTTGTAGGTTAAAATACTAAAAATTGGGTCAAATTAACTAGCTAAATAAACAGATAATTGTACTTGATAAAGCAGCTTAAATTAAGATTTTAATTTCGAGAATATATATATATATATATATATATATATATATATATATATATATATATATATATATATATATATATATATATATACATACATATATAACTTTTAAGATTGAAATAAGTATTTTATTCTGAAAGCAAGCAATTTTCAACTTGCAATTCTTAAATCAAGCATCCTTGAGATGTTGCAGAATCTTTAAACAAGATTTTCTACGAAAATATCTTATTTGATTAGTTATTTCCTCAATTTTGACATTTTTAAAGTAGAATATACAAAATATAATTATTCCTGCTAAAATTAAGATTGTTCAATTAATACAAATACGTAAATAGTTCTTACAACTAAGGACATTTCTAAAATTGCAATTTTAAATCTTGGCAAGTGGCAAATCATTTACAGTGTTCCCCAAAGAAAAAAACTCACGCACTGATTTTTGTCAGAAACCTTTCCATCCCTACCATGTAAACACTGAAAGATGCATACTTTCTAAAATAGGTAGACATTTGCCTCTGCTGTATGTCACATTACTTCAGAGATGGTGAAACACAGGGCTGTTTTTGCGCGTCTCTCTCACAATGACAATTTTTGCATTTCCTCAAGAATGAGAATTGCTAAAAAAAACAGAGGACTGTACCGTAACATTGAAAAAACGCAAATAATTCCATTTGATCACATTGTTCTCTTGCAAATGTGCACTCAGACACGGTTGACTTTCTGAAAGTTGCTCTGGTAAAAAACATGTTTAAAGTATTTGTTTTAAAATAAAGTTTTGTTATAGGACACAGAAACTGTCAGCTCTCTTGTTATGGGGAAAAACATGGCGTTTGCAATCATGTTATCTTTTGCAACATTTTGTTCTTTGGGCTGATGTGAAGTGACACCAAAGACACATGAACATTAATTGAACACACTGGTTGGCATGGCAGCGTAGACAACATCAAGTAGACACTATTTAAGTGAACACTGGCTCATGTAAGAAAGAGAGAATTCTGTAGAGTCGAACCTAAAAATCTCACATTAAAGGGGCTTAGACTATATTTCCAACCAATATTCATATCAGGAATGTAACGATAAACAGTACAAATGAAACGGTTTTAATAACGTTTTAAATTAAAATGATCGAAAAAACATGACTGGCGCCAGCTTGCTAGTTTAAATGTTACATGACAACAAGAGGCATTAATGTATTTCCCCATTAAAAAACAACATACCCCAATCTAAACGTATATAAACACTTTACTGTCTGAGCAACTAACATATTCAATTGTGCACATTGAACCTACAGGCTCTGAGAACAGAGTAATCGTTGTATAATCAGGGGGTGTTTTTACGATGCGTTCAAGGACCGTTTAACAGAGTAGGATACCACAACGCCCCCAGAAATAATAAATAATACATTTTATTTGTTACGCACTTTTCATAAAAAAAAAAAAAAAAAACTTAAAGTGTTATAGTTCAAAGTAATATTTAAAACAATAAAAGCTTAGTTATTAAAACTAATAAAATACTAAGACTAAAACACTATCAGTGAAGCATAAGAAACACAAAATAGTGGGTTTTCTAACAGTGTGTTTATATTTGAGTTATAAAAAAAAAAAAAGTGGTCTATGTATTATTTTAGTCACAATATCAGCGATATGAAATTTTCATATTGTTACATCCCTACGATATTGTTAATAAAGGTTTGTGTGGAGGGGGGCGTGGCCTGCGGGCCTGCAGCGGAACAGGGTGTGCCAGGACTGGCCTCAAAGTCAGCGACAGGTGCGTAGATGGTCCACCTGGGCCTTGTTATCTAATCACCTGTCGATGTGGTTGGAGCTGGGGGAGAGCGAGAGCAAGACAGACAGGCACGAAAAGACAATTGCTGTAAAGCAACACAGAGACATTATTGGAAAAAATAAACTGTATTGTGAACCTGAACCGGGCTCTCATGTCGGTGTTTGGTGGTCCAAAGAACCCCCTGGAGGGCAACCTCCACAGTTTGACTGACTAACTCTGGAATTGATTAATTCGATTATGGTGGCAAATACTGTATGTTAGCCCGTGTCCCGGGACTGATTGCATTTGACCTTTTAGGTTCCACTGTACCTCTCTGCAGGTGGGTCAGATTTTGCATTAAGAGAGCAGAAAGATAAAGCGCTAGCAGATTTGTTTATCCATGTTCAATCCACTATATGAAAACAATGTTTTAGCAAGACAATGTTCCAACATTCAGTGAGTGATTTAGCTGTACAGTCAACAATTTCCAGCATGAACTACTGTAAGTTACCCAGAGTGCCTGCAAAAGTGTGTAACACCATGCTGAGCTGATGGCACGCAGGAAGCACAGAATTAGCAAAATCCCAGCTGTAGCCCAAGAGCCTTACTGTTTAAACTACAGGTATTCACTGTAATGAATCATCAAAACAATAACATTAAAACATGTATCTTTATTTATTTTATACAGTATGTCTGTGTTTTACAACAAGCAGCACATGACTGCCAAGTAAATGACCAGCTCAAGAATCAAAAGGCAGAGGAGTCATGTGACCAGTATACGTTGTGCTTCCCCTCGCTAATGCGCATACGTGTAACACAGAAACCTTTTTTAAATGTTGTAATGGTGTGGATTTCACTGTGCAGCTATCCAACTAATGTCTAAGAAATAGATATATCTACAGTATATACAGTAAGTGGATTTTAAACATCTTCACATGAATATCATAACCTAATTAATGGTACATTTAATCTTTCAGTAGATTATTGTATGTAAAGAGCATGTATATTAAATGACAAAATACAGTAATTGATATGTATCACGACAATATGAAATGCTTAAATGTTACATTACTAATAAGTGAGATGTGAATACATCAAAAGGTTAGTTTTTATTGAAATATTTTTTTTTTTAATAGGAAACAGTGTCTTTCAGGGCCGTTCCTTTCAAAGAGACGTTCACAAGACTGGCTTGTTGTTATAGTTTTTTTTAAACTGTTTTAACAATCACTGGTAGCAGTACTTATATAAGATGTGGATCAGAATAATTTAGATTTACACACATATTACTCTATTGGTGGGAAATATTCTGAAATATTTGCTATAATTGTATTTTTGTTGTGGTTTCATTGTAAACATTCCATAAGGTGGTGCCACATTCCCATGTTTAGCAGTAACATCAGTATCATTCAACATATGTTGAATGTTCTCTTACTAAAAAACTTTTGTTTCAGAAGAGCATTTATAATAATAAGTACACAGTGTGTACAAAAACGTATGAAACTAAATAAAAACTAGGACATATTAAAAATGTGAATACAAAATTATACTACACTACCTTGTGTGTGTACGCTTGAACAATGTGTAGCTCAGCGCAATGAACCAGAAAAGTGATTAACAAATGAAAAATAAATAAAAATAAATAATAAAAATAAATATTTATAAAAATAACAAAAAAGTGAATCCAAATGCTGCTGCGTTTCCATTGACTCTTTCTCATTTTCTAGTTAATTTGCCAATCGGGTAACGTATCTGCATGCGCATAAAAATCAATTCTTCCAAAAAACGGCTTGCAACAGCAAATCGATTCTCATAGTTCACTTACCAAAGCCGTTCAAAAGACTGTATTCGGTCCTCAAACATTACATTTCTGACAAACAACTGATTAACATAAAGAAAGGGGGCATATATTTAAATACCTACTCAGTGGCCTCGTTGTTAGAGTGTCCGCCCTGAGATCGGTAGGTTGTGAGTTCAAACCCCAACCCAGTCATACCAAAGACTATAAAAATGGGACCCATTACCTCCTTGCTTGGCATTCAGCATCAAGGATTGGAATTGGGGGTTAAATCACCAAAAATGATTCCCGGGCGCGGCCACCGCTGCTGCCCACTGCTCCCCTCACCTACCAGTGGGTGATCAAGGATGATGGGTCAAATGCAAAAAATAATTTCGCCACACCTAGTGTGTGTGTGACAATCATTGGTACTTTAACTTTAAAGTAATGCTGTCAAATGACACATTTTTAATCAGATTAATCACACTTTTGCATTTTCATTAATCACAATTAATTTACTATTTTTTACTGGTTTACTAGTTATTAGTTACTTGCTTTCATAATTTGAGTTACCTTCAAAAAAGAGCCCAATATTTTGACACATGCAAATTTATAGTTGGATTGTTTTTAATGTTTTAATTAAATGGATGTCATATATTTGCTGTAAACTGAAAAAACTTTCATTTTTAAGTGAAATTTGCCAGCTAGCACAAAGTCAGAGTCTCCTCACTCATTTTTAAACTAAAATAAGCATTGATCTGATCACTGACTGTATAATGACTAGGATATAACAATATGAAAGTTTCTTATCACAGTTATCGTGACCAAATTATCCCGGTTGACATTATTATTGTGGTATTGTTGAATGTGCTCAAAAAGTGCTTATACACACACACATCTTATAACAAAATTTAACCAAAAAATAAAATAGTAAAATAAATAGACATATATTGTTAGAAAGTTCACTATTTTGCATGTTTTGTGTTACTTATCACTGATGGCAGATGTTGTGGTGTCCTACTCTGTTCAGTGGTACTTGAACGCATGCAAGTTTCAGTTAACTCGCTTCACTTTCGGTTTATGTGAGGTCACGCGAGTTCTCTTCCTTTTAGGTGCGAGGTCATGGTGACCATGCCCCTAACCGCGCCCCCAACGCCACAGGTATCTTGCCAATCGAGGGGAAAACCTGCAAGTGTTTATACAGTTATCAATGTTTTATCAATAATTTTATTTAAAAACGGTAATTTAAATTGTTGAGAGCTTCACAGCAGTTATAATTTAAACTGTTTATTGTTACAAACCTGATAACAACCCACACCTTACAGGTAACCATCCAAGGTCATGTGCGGACAAAATAAATTGCATGATTAATCTGCGTTTATACTTAATTGAGGCAATACTTTTTTTTGTGATTAATCATATCAACGTGTTAACTTTGACAGCCCTAAAGCCCTAAATTTCAACCCAAACTATAAATCTAACCAGGAAAACGCTTCCAAGTTTTCAAAGAGAACACAAACACCTGTGTTACTGGCATAGCCTTGGAAAGATATGTAGGGGTCTTGTGTGAACTTTGGCATGTATAATTGAGTTTGCATGTTGCAAGACAAAGTTGTCTCCTTTCCACCAAGTCAAGTGACTGTGAACGTGCCAATTCTGTTACTGACTCGCCGAGCCAACTAAAGAGGTCAGTTTGTCCCTCTATCGAAATTGTTTCATATTTCTACTGAAGAAGTTATTTCCTAATATATATCGGTATTTCACCCAGCCCTAATTTACTGTTATACACATGTGCAGTAGCGAGTACATCTCACACATTAGAGATGGGATGTAAAACTCCCATCCTAAATAATAAACAACAATAAACTGCATATAGTTTAAAGACTACAGCTGAGTAAAAACACTCCAAAATAGTTCCACTGATTAGCATTCTTCAGCACACAGATGCCCCACAAAAGTTCCTGCATCTCAAAAGCTCCTTCCGTTTTTCTTTCTCTCTGTTGTCAAGTTTGTTGTACAAACGTAATATAAATACACAAGAAATAAGAAATAAACAAGTCACCGCATATATTCCAATGGCGGTCGTGTGTTTGAAAGAGAAGTTTTAGGAACGCCCCAACTGGGTTCAACCAATCAGCGTTTGACAGCACAGCCCACCCCCAAAAAGGTTCCTGGTCTCTTGGGAAAGTCCTACCAAGCTAGGAGGAACTACGAAAGGTTCTTGAAAAACTAAATCAACCCGGGTACATTTTGGTGGGAACATATGGGGAATTGTATTTAAGTGGGAAATTGTATTTAAGTGGGTAAGTTCCTGAAAATGTTCCTCCAGTGGAAAGGTGTCTATTGTTTTTGTAAGAGCGAACATTGAGGAACTGTTTTTCTAGCATACTAGTACATCGCCTTGCAACGGCATGCTACGGCATTAGCCTTAAAGTATTAGCCCACATTTCATGTTGTGTTTGTACTCCTCACCATGACAATATTTTACTCACATTTATGTCAATGTCCCTGATATTATTTTGCGTGTATCAGCGGATTTTGTTTTAATTGGCCAATTATGTGACTGTCCGCGGTTAAGTGAACGCGGAAATCATGTCTTACTTTTTTGTTCAGTCTAGTGATTATTGATTAGGCATATTAGCACTGTGTCAAGTAAAAAGTAGCAACCATGGCAATGTCTCAAACTTTTTGTAGACATGCTCTTTTCTCACTCATTTGCTCCCCATTTGTTTCACCATCACAAGCTTCAGAATATGCACACACGCCTGTTAAACATTTTTTTCAAATATTGTGTTTTCAGAATCGTGAGAAGCCATAATCAAAATCAAAATTTTAATTTGATTAATTGTCCAGCCCTAAGAAATAGTTGTCTTTATTGTCTGTTACCAAGTCTGGCATGATTAGAACATGCGGTGGTTAGTATTTGGAAGTATGAACACATATTTGTTGCCTGAAGTCGCAAGTGCGCTGCTATGGAAACGGGAATAAATGCGCTGAGGAAAAAAGTTCCGGTAATGCTTAAAATGCCCAAAACACGGTAAATATTGAACATGTTACTTATTTTTATGATCGTGTCTGTTACTACAATATTTATAGATTTGCAGTGTGTATATAAAATGTTAATGGAGGGTTTTGAAGTTGTTTTAGAGGGCTTTGAAGGCTACAACGATGACTCCAGTGAGCCGCATCTTGCAAATATTTTTTTATCAAATTTAAAATCCTAAAAAAAAAGTAAAAATAAAAGACGTATGTGTTCTTGTCTCTTATAATGATTGTGAACGATGGGTAAAATTCCAATAAAGTGCAGTTCCCTTTTTTTTTTAAATTTGGCCCATCGTTCACATCATTTATGAGAGACTAGCAGACAAAAGGTTTTTGCCATTTTTTGCATTCTATCAGATAAAAATCGGCTCGTTCTTGGTGGCTAGCATGGCAGCTAATGGGAGCAATCAATTCTACCTCTAAATCACTTTAAAAATGCATTTAAAAAACGATATCAATACTTAAATTACGTTCCGTAACCTGTGTAGTAACCAAGCTGTAGTGACATTGTTATTGCAAGAGCGAACACTGAGGAACTGTTTTCTAGCGTACTAACACATTGGCATGCTTCAGGATTAGGCTACATTGACATGTGTTTTTGTCTCTCATAATAAATGTAAACAATAGGCAAAATTAGAAAAAAGTGCAGTTCCCCTTTAAAGCCTTTTCTAGCTGTTTACTGACTTACTATTCATGTTTAAATAACTTTTACTGATGATGAATGAATATGGGGCCCAAATATTGGTTATTGACCTCCTTTACTACTAATAATCGGTAACCCTATAAAAACATTTCGATCGATCGCTTGAATAAAATCAATAATACTTAAGCAGTTGCATCCTTTGTGAGTTGTACTTCCTCCTCCTACTATTCTCTTCTTCTCTGAAAAAGTCTTCAGTCCATATAAGGCTGCGTTCTCCTGTGAATGGAGCGTGCTGTGGACGACTCAAACTCAGAAAGGTCATGAGTAGTTTGGGATGTAACAATATGAACATTTCCCATCACGGTTATTGTGACCAACATGATCAGTTATCATTATTATCACGGTATTGTTGAATGTGCTCAAAGTACTTATACACACACTGAAATCTTTGAATCAGCTTTTATTTAAAAACATTTTTTTAAATAGATTGACACAATATACTTTCATTGCCCAAAGGAATATTAAATATGTTCTTAAGAGCCATATTATTTTCATTTGAGTGTTTAAATACGTTTATTTTCTTCTGTTTTAATTTGTAAAGGTTTTAGAGTGTTTTTTTTTATGATAAATAGAGATGAGTTCACTCCCTGTTGTAATTATTCCTTCAAATATAGAGCAATCACTCTGTTTTAAGAGAACACAGTCTGTCGGTTGAATATACACAATCTAATAGTCAGACAACAATGTGTTTATACAAGTTTAGATTGGGGTATGTCGTTTAACGGGGAAAGACGTTAATGTCTCTTGTATTCATGTTAGCATTTAAGCTTGCTAATGAGCTAGCACAAGCATGCTTCTGCAGTAAATGAGCAGTCTGTGAGTTTTAGATTTTCAAAGTGTATTGCAGTTTCACGGTTTTACGGTAGTTTTTATTTTAAAACGGAAATACTAACCGCCGGGTGTATTCCAGCGATGTATCATTACATTGTTTATCGTTACATCCTTAAGCGTAGTTCAGTAGTGAAGGCAGCATGAACAACTGAGACACACAGGGCATTTCGGTCGATTTGCATACAGAAAAAAACAAATAAATGTGAACCAGTTCTCATCGTTTACTTCATAGAGCCATTCAAAAGACTCAACTCGCTTGTGAAGAACACATCTCGTCAGAACACCGGGAACTTAGCAAACATTTCCTTGCCACATATTTAGCCTGTTATACAATATTCCACAGGGAGGAGCGATTGTGCACAAATAACTGTATTCTACATAGAAATGAGAATGAATGGTTAATGAAGAGCATTCTCACCCAGAGCAGGGGTCATCCAGGAAAGGAATGCTACAAACAGCACCGCATCCATTGTAGCTGGTGAAGAGGAAAATAAGAACTCATGTCAGTTACTAAATACACAATCCCATACAATACATTTTGATTACCGTATTTTTTGGACTATAAATCACAGTTTTTTTCATAGTTTGGCCGAAGAGCGACTTATGTGTGAAATGATTATCACATTACCGTAAAATATCAAATAATATTATTTAGCTCATTCACGTAAGCGACTAGACGTATAAGATTTCATCAGATTTAGCGACTAGGAGTGACAACTTACAATCCTGCGCGCGCTCTGAGGTCCGAGAGCCAGCTCCAGCTCGTGGTGTCCAAGACAAGACTTAAAACCAGGGGAGACAGGGCCTTCTCTGTGGTCGGCCCTAAGCTCTGCAACACTCTGCCCCTCCATGTTCGAACTGCTCCCACAGTGGAGTGTTTTAAGTCTCGTCTTAAGACCCACTTTTATTCTCTGGCTTTTAACACTACGTGAGTTGTGTGGTCCTCTGTTGTCCTCTGTGTTTTTAAAATTTTGCTTTTTGCTTTCTATTTACTGTTTTAATTGGTTTTACCCTTTTGAAATTGTTTTTAATCATATTTATTTTATATTGTTTTTAATTGTGTTTAATATTGTTGTGCAGCACTTTGGAAACATTTTGTTGTTTAAATGTGCTATATAAATAAAGTGGATTGGATTGGACAGATTGTTTGGTAAACGTATAGCATGTTATATATGTTATAGTTATTTGAATGACTCTTACCATAATATGTTACGTTAACATACCAGGCACGTTCTCAGTTGGTTATTTATGCGTCATATAACGTACACTTATTCAGCCTGTTGTTCACTATTCTTTATTTATTTTAAATTGCCTTTCAAATGTCTATTCTTGGTGTTGGATTTTATCAAATAAATTTCCCCCAAAAATATATGTAATGTATATATATAACATATATAAGTCAGTGCGACTTATATATGTTTTTTTCCTTCTTTATTATGCATTTTCGGCCGGTGTGACTTATACTCCGGAGCGACTTATACTCCGAAAAATACGGTACTTTATGAAGCTAAGTGAATGGGTGCTCTAAGAATAATGCATTGTAGTTATCCACCACTGAAACATCAGAATACTGGATTGTGTGTGCAAACCTTTTAGATGTATAACGAAACACAGCACATCATTAAATCCTGACTGATCCTTTCTGCGTGCTACGAGGGAAGGTGTGCACACTGCATAGCGAGTCTTTTTTATCAGGGTGGCAAATGCAACATTAATGCGCCGGCAGGGGGTCGCCGTAGGTATTTCATAAAGTTGTGCTGCTTTTATCTAGCTATCAAACAAGGAAGGAAAATTACTTTGGACTAAAGGACACACACAGATGAATGTATCTGAGCAGCAGAGGTGAATGAAACACGCTAAATCAGCTTGCGGACGAAAATATTTAGCTTCTTTAGGGAGACCATGATGGGACAATTAAATGGCTGCCCCACATCTGTAGTTTTTGTGTAGCAGTACAAGCAGCACTGCAGCTATTACAATAACTTACAACAATGTCTCAAAGGGAGAAAAATGCACTGCAAAAAAAGTCTAACTATTCTGAAATCTTGGTCTGTTTTAGTGATTATTTAAAGTAGGTATTATTGGAGGTATGTGCTCTTCGAAGAACCAGTCTAGTTATATGTACCTATTAAAAAATTAAGGCTACAACATATTTGCATGTAAAACATACACTGTATGTTTCCAACAGGACTGCGATATATTTGTGGTGGTGGGATCGGGAGGTGTTGTGTGACATGGTCGTCGAATATGCATAATATGTCACGACTCATGTAAGTGTAAGCTGTAGAAGAGATGAATAATGTAGTGATATTGAGACAAAACGTGAGTAGAAACACAAAATGCCAAATATTAAGTTAAAAAATACAAATAAACTTTTTATCGTTGTTTTTCTTTAAATGGGACCAGGGGGAAAGGCCCACAACAGCACAAACTGCTTATTGAGAAGATTAATATGTGCTTACATGTCAGAGTCTCCATTACGAGCAGAATGCATGTCGCTCTTTTTTTAAATAGCGTATCAATAGCAGGGCTGTTCAACTAAATTGTTCAAGGCCACAATTTTAGAATGCTTAGGACTAGGGGGCGGACTTCTCCTTTTACTACTATTCTTATTTTGCATATTTGTGAGAACTGGCATCCTCTGCAGTGGCCTTAAACGATTTTGGATTTACAAAATGTGGAAAAAACAGCCCCAAGTCACAATGCAAGGATCTGTCATTCCTTAAAAGCTTCGACTTGTTGTTTTTAAGGACTTGAAGTAGTGAAGTGAATTATATTTATACAGCGCTTTTTTCTCTAGAGACTCAAAAGCGCTTTACATAGTGAAACCCATTATCTACATCTTTAAACTGCTAGTGTGGGTGGCACTGGGAGCAGGGGGGAAAGGGTTTTGCCCAAAGACCCCAAGGCAGAGACGAGCATGGCAGAAGCAGGAATCGAACCTGGAACCCTCAAGTTGCTGGCACAGTCACTCCACCAACTGCCATGTCGCTGCAGAAAGGCTAGTCAAAAATCATCTATATCAGTAATTTAGTGTTTTAAGGAATTTGCAACAAAAACATTAGTGTCTCCCAAGTTTTGAACTACATTCGCCAGTTTGAAATCATTCCAGGGCCGGATTTGCCCCCCGGGCTGCTCGTTAATTAGCCATGAACTAGCATATAGGCATGGGTGATATGGCCTAAAAATACAATTTCAGATTTTATCACAAAAAAAATGGATTCACAATTGTTCTCTATTTTTTAACAAAAACACTACATTCAAATGACAGAGACAATTCAAAACACATTGTGTTTTATTTTGATCAAAAATTCTTAGTTTGAAAGGAGACAAACAGTGCCACAATTTACAGGATACCATTAACATACACTGCATCTGAGTCTAAGCAAAATTACATTTTTTATAAAGTTGTTTTTTATGAGAAAATGTTTTTATAATGTATACTAAATAAAGTTTGTTTTGCTGCTGCCTTTTTTAAACAAACTGTGCAGTCACGTGATCCTTGACGTAGAGAATCCCTTCCTCAACAACAACAATTCTAATCAAGCAGACTTTGTGATAGCCAACAACGATTACGTTGGAAAAAAAATATGATCCAGAACCTTCTATTTTTGAGCCTGATTATAAGGAGGATGAGTTACAAGTTTTAGAAGCAGTGAGCTAAATAGGTCAAGCTTTAGTGCAACCCTAGCATCGTGTGGCAGTATTGCTAAGTGCTAAACAAGAAATACAAACTACAAACATAATAAAACAATCACTTACTCAGTGTTGGCACTAGGAATTTTCAAAATGGAGTCCCGGGGACCCCATCAAGTCATAAAATTGGGGTACCACAGTAAATTTTTGGGGTCCCACTTTTTTTGTAACCGTTTTGAAAACAAATGATGCATTATCCTGTTATAACTCACATTCTATGTTGTGTTTTGGAAAAAGGTTGTCAAAAACATTACTTAATTCATTAAAAAAATAATACAAAAAAAAATTATTTATTCACTTTCTTCTTTCCTTCATGGATCTGATTGATTGATTGATTGATTGAGAAGTTTATTGACATCTTAAAGAATTGAATCCATGTAATGCTTTAAAAAGGCAAATGGATGGCACAAAAAGCCAAAATGCCTGTTTCCATTGTGGTCAATTACATACTCATCACATTTGATACATTCAATAATAAAAGATATATAACCTGTAACATGTATATAAAAAAATTTGGTTAAAAAAATTGATAAATTATGTACATATACACAGTATACATGTCAGGTGATTTGAAAAACAATATATACAAAAAATGGGGGGGTATATACACTATGTACATGACACTATGTACATGACTATGCACATGTTGACTCCAAGAGTGTACAAAACAGAATGAGAAAATATATATACACTATAATCGCATATAAACCTGTTTGATGCTTCGAAGAGGGGATCAATTTTGGTTCAGATCAGGTAGAGGTCCAACACAGTATTGCGCTTTCTGGAACGGACCAGCGAAACGGACCCGTATCAGAGTCCACTTGCTCTCAGGAACGGATCCGCCACGGAGGCGGGTCGCGGACCCGCCGTGGCTCCGAGCTGGATCCGCTCCGCATCCATGATCAAAACCTAACCTCAACGTTTAGCTCTACCTGAACTTAATCTAAACTTTACCGCTGCCGGTAGTTTTTTTTAAATATATTTTCTTTAATAAGTTGTAGGTGTATTTATTTCAGTATAAAAGTGTAAAACGTGTTTTGCTTAGGTCTTGAAATGATGATAATGGTGTGCCAGGGCATACATACTGTACATATGACAAATGTCATTGATTATTCTCACCTGTATGTAGATCATCAGTCGTTTAAAAACCACTACATCTGCACTTAACCTACATTTGATTTAATTTTGATAGCTTGGAATAAACAGATTGTCATATCCAAACACATTTCTACAGTACTGGACATTCAATCATTTGCACGCGTTAAACTGGTCAACACAGTCGCCCTCAGTATCAGCCCAAAGGTAAGGGCTGTACAGATACAATGAAACACAATTCAACATATAAAGTCAACTTGTTTTTCCAATATACTGGTAGATCCACTAACTGAGGCTCCAAGGCCGGGGGTTTATTTTAGGCATACTCCAAGACTGCTGGTGTTCTGTTGCATTTGATATTTGGCAGCAGGGTTTGTGTTCTGTTTGCTGGCACAGGCCTACTAGTACTGTTTTATCTATGACATCATCTAGGCAGGGAAGTTTGTTTTTCATCCTTATGCATACAGACATGCAGTCGTAACCTGGAGATAGTAACTGCAGACTGGCCACAATCGAATGGCTTGAAAAAACCTTGGCTGGAAGCATACACTACCGACGTCGTACAGGAACTAGAAGTGCACATAAGCCATGGAATGCAATGTTGTGAGCACAAGCTTGTGTAAGGAGAGCCAGGGCTTTCCTGCCTGGCACAAACAAGCCTGAAGACCACTGAGGGCTCACACATGACTGCAGTGGGGGTGTGAACATAGCGCTGCTGGAGTGGACACAAATGAACACTTCATCAGTGGGATGGGATTAACAAAAATGGCTGCCAATCAAGTGTAGTCAAACAAGCTGGGAGGGTGCACCCATCCAATAATCTTGTTGGTTGCTCTTTTGAATGGTGGAGAGCAACATAATGTACGAATAAAAAATTGCAAAAAATATGACGAAATGGGTGAAGCTGTATTTTTAATTAACTTTTAATTTAATTGACAGTTTAATTAGGAGACATGTGTATCATTATTACTTAGTAAGAATGTATTTATTTTAGCACAATACAATGGCATTCTTTTTCCCATCCGTTTTATGGGTGCCCTCTTTTGCAGTGTATCTATTTCAGTGTTTTTCAACCTTTTTTGAGCCAAGGCACATTTTGTTCATTGAAAAAATCCAGGGACACACTATCCCATCCTCGTCGCCATTGTTGTGTGCCAAACTTGTCACTTATTAGTTCACTTATTTGCAATCTAAGCTTAATAATACACCAAAAGAAAGCTTATTGTATTTTTCTGCCTTTTATTCCCGCTCTTACTTTTTCCACTTCCAGGTGTCCTGTGTCCCCCGCCCTTAAGTTCCCCTTACAATGGTTCCGGTATTGTCCTGTGACCCGAGTAACCAATACATGACAGACACCACCAGCAGAAAATGTTAAAAAATAAACTCAATGGCCAATATTGACAATATAAGGTCGTTCTCATCAAATACCTGACGCAATTGTTCGATAAGACTTCAAACCATAACCATCATTAATTCTGTTGTCTCAAAGTAGGCTTACAAAGCAATGAGCTACCTGCTGTCACCTACTGGTACAGAAGAGTTACTCTGCTGATCTCCGGACAGCACAGACACTCTACAACGACACATTATAATTATTGGTTTGCAAAAAATATATTTCCGACCAATTAGGTGAAATTGCATAATTTTCCACGGCACACCAAACAATATCTCACGGTACAATAGTGTGCAGCGGCACAGTGGTTGAAAAACACTGATCTATTTGATTAGTATTTATTATCGTAATCAGCCTGACCTAAGCCTTGATAATAATCTTTGTGATTAACACATGGTTTCGTATCATCTGACAAGGTTTTTCCTTTCAAATTGAGGCAAATCAGAATATCGATTTACAAAAACTAAAATTATACAGGCTAACCCGGTATACTATTATGAAAGCAGCGTTACATAAACAAATGAGGATTACAAATCAGAGCCTTTTGTTTTTCCAGTTCACGTTTTCGTCAAATAACGCGAGATCTTATTGTTGTTTTTTTTACTGTTAATAAAGTAGCTAACTTTTGTACACAAGAGCCAAAATGATAAGACAAACCTCCCCAAAACACGACAGGATTAAAGAGAGAAGAAACGTAGTTTGCACGGTGAAAGTGGCGAGGATAAGGCGGCCTGAAGCAATTAAATAGTCACATGTTGCCTTTTTTGGGTGGAAGTCGGGGGTTGGAAAGCCGACAAAAAACAGCGACAATATCCAACAAAAACAACCTAACATAGTGTATACATGATTAAAACCACAGATTTACTATCAAAATCGATTATTTTGAAGATTTCGAACTTACCGCGTTTTCGGCTGCGGGTGTTTCCTCCGCCTGACTTACTCAAAAAGTTATGTCAAAGGAAAGTTAGAGAGATATGAAATCCGCTGTGATGGTGGTGGATAAATTAAGCGATAAAGGGATGGAATATGAATGATGAAGAAAGTGCGAGCAAGACCCTCCAGGGTTTGTCTGCGTGTCTTTGGTCCAGTCAGGAATGAGGGAGGCGGGGCTCGGACTGATGGTGTGAAGTTACTCCCGGACTGGACACTGCATTAGGTACACTAACCATGGCTTCTGATATACAACCACACAGGGACGTGCACATGATTATAGAGGGGCAGGGGCTCAAAGTCAGAAAAGGGCAGGACTTTTTTTTTTGGTCCTTTACACAATATGGAAATTAATGTAAAATTAAATTTGCTAATAGGAAGCTAACTACTTAGCTGTGTGTCCTTTGTAGGTAAAAGTGATTGCCATTTCTTTTGTGTCAACAAATTATTGTCATAATGAGTTAATTTACATTATCATAGGCTTGGAAGACATGAAAAGCAACAAAACACTGGTTTATTATTAGGCTATTTATTGTTAAAGATAAGCACTTTAATATTGAACATTGAACAGTGCAACATGAACTTTGAAAAAAAAATACAAAAATAAATACTCAAATGGAAAAAAACTTAAATGAGAAAATCTGTCCTTCTTCCCTTAACTTGATGAAAACACCATCAAGTTGTAACTTATGGTCTTTCTCACTTAATGCTCAGACTAAACAACTGAAACGCAATACAGGGCCAAAAATATGGACCAGGGGCCAGTAGAGGGCTGTAGGATGGAGGCCACCCATACCCAAATATGCTCCTCAATGTAAATTCAGGGCTTCCATGATGCTAATACTTGGTTTTAGCCATGCATTAAGAGGTCTGTTACCTTTAGCTGCTTCCTGGCGCTCCTTCTCCTTCCTTTTCTGTATCCTTTCTTGTTTTGGCATTGTGCTGCAGGCATAATCAACATGAATCAAGTTTAAATACAGATGGTAATATTCCTAACAGATAACCTACATCTTATATCCCTAGAATGCTGAAATTATAATTATTATTAATAATAATAATAATACTTGTTATTATTATTATAATCATTATCATTCTTCTTCTTCTTATTATTATTATTATTATCATTATTATTATTATTTTGTTAACCCACACAGTAATAGCAAAGTCACAATAAACATTATATCTAAACCTCTACTGTGAGAGAAATGTGATCCGCCGTAAACACAGTGCATTTTATTTTGAAAATTAACCTGGTATTTTATTTTGTATTTTGTACACTACTTCCTGTCCCGCACGATCTGCTCTGCTCTGTGCGGAATTGATGTGCCGTGCTCAATTGATGCGCCGTGCTCCGACGTACGGCAAAAACAGAAGCTGACACATTGAATAATCGAATAATACAGCGTTTTTCTGAAATATTACCCATATTAGATGCTGAATAAGTGGACGGCGACTAACTCACAGGTTCAAGTTGCTCCACTGTCACGTGACGTCTCCTCAGGGGCGCAGTTGGCTCTCTCTCCTCTCACTTACTCACTCACTCGCCCTCTCTCTCCCTCTCTGGCGGAAGCGGCAGGCTCAAACAACCCGGTATTACAAGAAAACGTGGAGTTTTTGTACTGCTGTTTTTTTACATTCCTGACAGGAATTTATTAATGATATTTAAAGAAAAAAACACAAAAAAAACCACACACACACACAGGCAGAGGGCACTTTT
The DNA here is from genome assembly GCF_033978685.3 of Nerophis lumbriciformis. Classification (NCBI taxonomy): domain Eukaryota; kingdom Metazoa; phylum Chordata; class Actinopteri; order Syngnathiformes; family Syngnathidae; genus Nerophis; species Nerophis lumbriciformis. The sequence goes on along the minus strand of NC_084551.2, from coordinate 32,765,290 downwards.
TAAGACGAGGCAAAAAAGGGCACGGGCTCAAGCACCCATAGGGCCCTATGTGTGCACGTGCCTGCAACCACACATAGTCCCTGTTTAATGGACACTGTCAGTGTAAATCTTAAGTATATATGTTATATTTTGTATCGCTATATTTAGTCTATTTATACCTGCATTGTCCTTTCCATCCTTACACTTTCCATCATTGTAACTGAGCTACTGTGTGGAACAATTTCCCTTGAGGATCATTAAAGTTTGTCTAAGTTTAAGAGTAGTATGCATACGCTTAAAGGCCTACTGAAATGATTTTTTTTATTTAAACGGGGATAGCAGATCCATTCTATGTGTCGTACTTGATCATTTCGCGATATTGCCATATTTTTGCTGAAAGGATTTAGTATAGAACAACGACGATAAAGTTCGCAACTTTTGGTCGCTGATAAAAAAAAGCCTTGCCTGTACCGGAAGTAGCGTGACGTCACAAGTTGAAAGTCTCCTCACATTTCCCCATTGTTTACACCAGCAGCGAGAGCGATTCGGACCGAGAAAGCGACGATTACCCCATTAATTTGAGCGAGGATGAAAGATTTGTGGATGAGGAACGTGAGAGGGAAGTATTAGAGTTCAGTGCAGGACGCATCTTTTTTCGCTCTGACCGTAACTTAGGTACAAGGGCTCATTGGATTCCACACTCTCTCCTTTTTCTATTGTGGATCACGGATTTGTATTTTAAACCACCTCGGATACTATATCCTCTTGAAAATGAGAGTCGAGAACGCGAAATAGACATTCACAGTGACTTTTATCTCCACGACAATACATCGGTGAAGCACTTTAGCTAAGGAGCTAACGTGATAGCATCGGGCTTAACTGCAGATAAAAACAAAAGAAATAAACCCCTGACTGGAAGGATAGACAGAAAATCAACAATACTATTAAACCATGGACCTGTAACTACACGGTTAATGCTTTCCAGCCTGGCGAAGCTTAACAATGCTGTTGCTAACGACGCCATTGAATCTAACTTAGCTACGGACCTCACAGAGCTATGATAAAAACATTAGCTCTCCACCTACGCCAACCCTCATCTGCTCATCAACACCGAAGCTCACCTGCGTTCCAGCGATCGACGGAGCGACGAAGGACTTCACCCGATCATCGATGCGGTCGGCGGCTAGCGTCGGATACCACGTCTGCTATCCAAGTCAAAGTCCTCCTGGTTGTGTTGCTGTAGCCAGACGCTAATACACCGATCGCATCTACAGCTTTCTTCTTTGCAGTCTCCATTGTTCATTCAACAAATTGCAAAAGATTCACCAACACAGATGTCCAGAATACTGTGGAATTTTGCGATGAAAACTGAGCTTTTTGTATTGGATACAATAGCGTCCCAATACTTCCGTTTCAACCATCGACGTCACACGCATACGTCATCATACCTAGACGTTTTCAACCGGAAGTTTCGCAGGAAATTTAAAATTGCACTTTTTATGCCGTATTGGCATGTGTTGCAATGTTAAGATTTCATCATTGATATATAAACTATCAGACTGCGTGGTCGGTAGTAGTGGGTTTCAGTAGGCCTTTAAAGTTGTGTGCAACTGTCATGCTGTTGTCTAACTCAGTGTTTTCAACCTTTTTTGAGCTAAGACGCATTTTTTTCATTGAAAAAAATCCAGAGGCACACCACTAGACAGAAAACATTAAAAAAAAAATGAAACTCAGCCGCCGATATTGACAGTAAAAAGTCGTTTTCGCAATTGTTGGATATCAATTCAAACCATAACCAACCATGCATCACTATAGCTCGTCTCAAAGTAAGTGTAATGTCACGACCTGTCACATCACACCGTGACTTATTTGGAGTTTTTTGGTGTTTTCCTGTGTGTAGTGTTTTAGTTCCTATCCTGCACTCCTATTTTGTTGTTGGTTGTCATGTCATGTATGGATGTACTTTGTGGACGCCATCTGCTGCTCCACATGCTGTAAGTCTTTGCTGTCGTCCAGCATTCTGTTTAGTTTTAGTTTAGTTTTGTATAGCTTCAATGCCTTTTCTTAGCGGCACTCGCCTTTTGTTTATTTTTGGTTTAAGCATTAGATATCGTTTTACCTTCCTCCCGCTGCATATTGTGATCACGACAAACCATTTTCCCGACATCCACTAAGCAGCTAGCTACCTGCTGCCACCTACTGATATGGAGTATTACATGGTTACTCTGCCGCGCTCTAAGCAGCACGGACACTCAACAACGGCACATTATTTGCGGAGTATAATTACTGGTTTGCAAAAAATATTTTAACCCAATTAGGTGAAATGACATCATCTCCCACGGCACACCAGACTGTATCTCACGGCACACTAGTGTGCCACGGCACAGTGGTTGAAAAACACTCATCTAACTAGCTGGAATATCAGGAAAAAAAGCTCCATCATGATGTGTTTAGCAGTATTAGCATATTAGAATGCAATGGTAGAAAACCACCAGACATCCAACATTTTACAATATGTTCACAAAGTACGTGATCCAGTTTTTATAATGGTTTAGTTTATTTTGAATATGCATCACAAAATCCCATTATAAGGAACATGTCCGAAAAGGAGCAGAAATAAAGCAAATGTTATTTAACCCTACTCCTTTTCCGTGCTTCAGCAGTTGTTGATAGTCTGCACACTTCCTGTGTTATTGAAACTTGAAATTGTTTCTACTAGAGATGTTTTTGCAGACAGGAAGTTTTAACAACCTAAGCACAAGGGCGTATTTAGTCATTTTGAGGCCCACAATGCACATAACAAAAAATGTTTTTTTCCATTTGTTATCAACTACCATACGAGCTGCACATTAAAGCTTGACGAGCCGTATCATGAGTATCACTGATTCAAATGCTTTTAGAATCATTATGTGACGAGCTGGCAGCGCTGCTAGCAACGTGACCCTATAGATCAGGGGTGTCAAACGTATGGCTCGAGGGCCGGATCAGGCCCGCGAACAGGTTTTATCCGGCCCGCGGGATGAGTTTGCTAAGTATAAAAATTAACCTGAAATTTTTTCATGAAAGAAACAGCTGTTCTAAATGTGTCCACTGGATGTCGCAATAGCAATTTTTTTGTGTATTTGTAGATGATGCTACATATGTACAAAATAAACCACATGTTAGTACATCCATCCATCCATCCATTTTCTACCGCTTATTCCCTTTTGGGGTCGCGGGGGGCGCTGGAGCCTATCTCAGCTACAATCGGGCGGAAGGCGGGGTACACCCTGGACAAGTCGCCACCTCATCGCAGGGCCAACACAGATAGACAGACAACATTCACACTCACATTCACACACTAGGGCCAATTTAGTACATCATTTGAGGAAAATGATCAAACTACATTAATAACATACTCTAATTTGATTTTGATATCATTTTTGTATCTAAATAGATTGAAAATTAACACCAATGAGTTGACTGATGAACATCATCACATAATTTATTCAGAAAATATAAATACAGACAAATAAAGTATATATACTATTAACCGCAACAGGTAATTGTAAAAAAACAAAAAAACAACAACATTATGATTTGTACAATTTTAGAATATGCTTGTTCTATTTTAAAGAAAGAAAACAATCTGAAGTTGTCTTTATTTATAAGTTATCGTGCCGTGATTTCACCACTCCGGCCCACTTGGGAGTAGATTTGTCTCCATGTGGCCCCCGATTTAAAATGAGTTTGGCACCCCTGCTATAGATGCAGAGGCGGCAGGCAACGTGTAGGTAAAAAGTACATTTACTAGCACAAAAACAACAACTACTGCAGCTAGGGAGTGCACAGCAAGCAAACACCTCGGTAGCACAGCCATTAAACAATAAAAGATGATCCAGGGGAACAGGGCTGGCAGATGACAGGTGTGTCCTGATTACCAATCAGGGACAGGTAAAGGAGGCAGCGCTCGGGTGAGAGAAGAAGTTGCAGGAAGTGAAAACACATAGGAATGGGAAACAAGAAAACAAGAGTGCTGCAACATAAACCAAACCAACCAAAGGAAAATAAACACAAGTGTGAAACTGTCGTGGTGGCTCATGACACATTAATCAGTATTTAATATATCTTTTTGGAGACCATTATTTTGTTTGCGCACTTAGACCGAATGTGACGCATAAGGCTCTTAGACTGTGAACTTCAAAAGAGTGCCTCTAATGTTCCTACCTGCTGTACTTCCCCCCTGCTACATTTCTCGTCTCGGTTTCAATAGTTTAGCATTCTGAGTGCTTCAAAAAGTACCAATGATTGTCACACACACACTACGTGTGGCGAAATTATTCTCTGCATTTGACCCATCACCCTTGATCACCCCCTGGGGGGTGAGGGGAGCAGTGGGCAGCAGCGGTGGCCGCGCCCGGGAATCACTTTTGGTGATTTAACACCCAATTCTGACCCTTGATGCTGAGTTTCAAGCAGGGAGGTAATGGGTCCCATTTTTATAATCTTTGGTATGACTCGACCGGGGTTTGAACTCACAACTTACCGATCTCAGGGTGTACACTCTAACCACCACTGAATTGGCCTAGTTAAATACATATTTGTGACGACAGCGCCACTCTCAACTTGCATCCGGCACGGACAGTAGCTCTTGCTGTTGGTAATCGCATACATTTAGTGTCACTGAGAGCAAGTTTGACACGGGTAGTTTTTAGAGCTATCCCAAACCTGATCATGGGATCGGATCAGGTATTTGTCTTTTTTAACGATCCGTGTTAACATGTCTACATGGCTAAAGATTGTATTCATGTGAAATATTTTTTCAAAAGGGATGCACTACGGCGTCGACAGTTCCAAAATTCTTGTGTGTAAGAAACACAGGAAACAGTGAAAAGAGACCAATGAGAAAGGAGGGGAGTTGCTGGGATATAGGTATTCAGTGCCCACCCTTAAGTGCCAAAAGGGTGGAACGCGCGTAGAGATAGACACATCCCAAGCGCAAAAAGATGGCGCACATGCACCAGAAAAGCTGCGCGTCTGTAAAATGAGTAAAATGCGCGCACACAGTGTGTTTTTTTAAGCACAGGAATTTTGGCACTGTTCTGACATCATAATGCACGCTCAGGGAGACAATTACATTTCCATTAGAGATGTCCGATAATGGCTTTTTTGCCGATATCCGATATTCCGATATTGTCCAACTCTTAATTACCGATTCCGATATCAACCGATACTGATATATACAGTCGTGGAATTAACACATTATTATGCCTAATTTTGTTGTGATACCCCGCTGGATGCATTAAACAATGTAACAAGGTTTTCCAAATTAAATCAACTCAAGTTATGGAAAAAAATGCCAACATGGCACTGCCATATTTATTATTGAAGTCACAAAGTTTTTTGTTTTGTTTTTGTTTTTGTTTTTTGTTTTTTTAACATGCCTCAAAACAGCAGCTTGGAATTTGGGACATGCTCTCCCTGAGAGCGCATGAGGAGGTTGAGGTGGGGGGGTTAAGGGGTAGCGGGGTGTATATTGCAGCATCCCGGAAGAGTTAGTGCTGCAAGGGGTTCTGGGTATTTGTTCTGTTGTGTTTATGTTGTGTTACGGTGTGGATGTTCTCCCGAAATGTGTTTGTCATTCTTGTTTGGTGTGGGTTCACAGTGTGGCGCATATTTGTAACAGTGTTAAAGTTGTTTATACGGCCACCCTCAGTGTGACCTGCATGGCTGTTGACCAAGTATGATTGCATTCACTTATGTGTGTGTGAAAAGCCATAGATATTATGTGAATGGGCCGGCACGCAAAGGTAGTGCCTTTAAGGTTTATTGGCACTCTGTACTTCTCCCTACGTCCGTGTACCACTCCGTACAGCGGCGTTTTAAAGTCATAAATGTTACTTTTTGAAACCGATACCGATCATTTCCGATATTACATTTTAAAGCATAATATTGTCAGTCCGATATTATCGGACATCTCTAATTTCCATATTCCTTGTTACACACATGCAGGAGGTGTCTGTGTGAATTCAAGAACACCGGCTTGAAAGCCTTTTTTATCCACAATGTAATGCTTCTTAGATACTGAAGTGTATTTCTGGTCTTAGCATCCTCGTTCGGACAGAAGGACGTCACGGCAGCGTGGCTGGATCAAAAGAGACGTCTGAGACGCTTTAATGAACCAAAATTGCTTTATTACATGCGAGCGTCGTTATACAGGACTGCCGTACACGGAAGAACCTAGATCAAAGAAAAGGACTCCTCCAATGGAGAAGCCAAACCACCAGTCTTATATTTCTACCTCCTGTCTGTGTGTGGGTGCTGGGTCAGGAGAGCAAAACCTGGCCATAAAAGGAGATGTTTGTGTGTAAGTGTCTGCAAAACAACTGCTTTAAGTCATAACTTAAATGTTGGCTTTGAGCTAGACAGGTAGTGTCCTCTCAAGGATACGGTTATCACTTATGAATTCCGAAGTCCCAGTTAGGGCCTCTTTCCTACGAGAAGTGATCCAATCCACCTGCAAATATTAAACTAAGGAGCCTTATTTATTTTCTTGTGCTCAAACTGAAATACCACTATTCAATTACACTTGGTGGTTTGCTTTCTGGGCAACATGGTGGAAGAGGGGTTAGTGCGTCTGCCTCACAATACGAAGGTCCTGGGTTCGGTCCTGCGCTCAGGATCTTTCTGTGTGGAGTTTGCATGTTCTCCCCGTGACTGCGTGGGTTCCCTCCGGATACTACGGCTTCCTCCCACCTCCAAAGACATGCACCTGGGGATAGGTTGATTGTCAACATTAAATTGGCCCTAGTGTGTGAATGTGAGTGTGAATGTTGTCTGTCTATCTGTGTTGGCTCTGCGATGAGGTGGCGATTCGCCCAGGGGGTACCCCGCCTTCCGCCCGAATGCAGCTGAGATAGGCTACCCCGAACGGGACAAGCGGTAGAAATTGGATGGATGGATGGGTTTGTTTCCTCCAAGGTGAATATAAACATTCACCATATGTAGAACATAACATAATATCAGTTAATTAATTCACTTCAATGCTAAACATCACCACCACAAACAAAGTTTCTTCCAAGTAACATCATCACTGGAAGACGAGAGGAAAGGGATTGGCTAAGCATCCTACACACACACACACTGAGCATGCAGGACGACACAAGAAGCTGAAGCGTCAATGTAAAATAGGGGTGATCGATTCAGATGTCGAAAGTATCAATGCCTCGTAAGTGTCAGTAAATAAACAATACTAAAACAATTACATTTTAATTATTAGAATCATTTTTTGGGCTTTTTTGTTATTGTTTACATACTCAGGGAGTATGTCTCTGGATACAGGAAGGCTTTGAGGGCAATAAATGGCAGCCGATTGCAGTTTTTGTCTTATTATGCACTAATTACTTTATTTTGTAAACGTAACATTTAAAACCACACATTTGATACATCATCTGATTTACAGCAATACTAGCAAATTCTAAATTGAATAAGCTTTATATGAATGGGTTATTGCGTTTACTTTAGTTACTGTGTACTTGCTATAAAACATGTTTAGTTCTCTCAGGGCATTCAATCGATTGCAACTGGACTGCTTGGTTTGTCTTGGAAGACGTTTTGTCACTCTTCCGAGTAAGCTTCATCAGTTCTTTTTATCTTATCATCATAACCTTTTATCTTATAGTCTCGATTTACCAATGGGGTATTTTTAGTTACGTGTTGAAAACCTTATTCGGGTGTTACCATTTAGTGGTCAATTGTACGGAATATGTACTGTACTGTGCAATCTACTAATGAAAGTTTCAATCAATCAATCAATCAATCAATCAATTCTCGGAACGTCTTCTAAGACAAACCAAGCAGTCCAGTTGCGATCTATAGAATGCCCTTGAGATGACAATGACCTGGATGAATGAGAACCTTCATAGACATGTTCAGTTCTACAATCTATTGTCAAGTGTCGTATTGGGAACCCAGACAACTGCCATTTAGAAGTTCAGCAAAACATTTTTTCTTAATTGTTTTGATTTCTTTTATCCAAAATGTTTGCCAGAAGAAGTGACATTGTAACATTCTTTGGCAGGTCAAAGTGATAACATTAATGAGACGTTTGTATACTCAGCTATCATTGGTATGTGCGAGTGTGTGAAAGCAGACACTACTAGTCTGTTGTTGCCCGAGCCTTGCCTGCTGCCTATCTTCTCAAGGTCTCATCCACACCGAAGTGACACATTCTCTCCTGTGGGATGAGCAAATATAGAGCTGGGTGGACAAAACTTTCACTTTGTCTCAGCATATTAAAATCAGGCCTATTGATTCCACTATATAGGCGATACAGTCCGATGTACGGGCAAATTATATAACCAGCTTAAGAGTCAAAGGAAGGATGCGCGTCGTTTCCAATGGCCTTTACGGTCAGCAGCACTTCAGCCAATAAAAGAAATCCCTGAGACATTTTTTGTGCAGACATGATTGACAAGCATTTACATGGGGGAATTATTTGTATAGTTCCACTCGGGAATAGTTTCATAAACCCGTACACACATTGGCCTTCATGTTATTGACAGTTCCTTCACACACTGGCCTTAACATTAGGTTTACCAGTACAACCCAATGAGAGCCTACAGATGTCTTTACAAAGACACTAAACACTACTATAATAAACCGTCAAAAGTGGGTTAAATGTACCTACTGTACAAGCCAGTAGAGGTGGTAATCTTACGGCGACTCACGATTCGATTACAACTCTTGGGTGACGATACAATTTGGAATTGATTCTGGATTTAACACGATTCTCGTAATATATTAATTGGTACTCAAAGTATAATACAACCTTTTCAAAACAGTTTACAGATTACAAAAGCTCCTTTTGGCTGCTGGGATACGACTTATACTGTATGTGCATAAAAAACATCCTTAAAAAAATGCATTTACATAAATCTTATCTCATAATTTCGACTTGTTATCTCATAATCATGACTTTTTATCTTATCATCATAACCTTTTGTCTTATACTCTCGATTTACCAATGGGGTATTTTTTTTGTAGTGATGGAAACTGTCATGTCTGTTGGTCATGTTTTTGTTTGGCCATGTGCTGTTTGTTTTTTGGACTCTTTTTAGTTCCTGGTTGCACTTCCTTGTTTGTTACCTTGACAACCATTAGTGTCACATGCTTCACGTCTTGTACTCACGCACCTGATTCATTTGAACTCACGCACCTGTTTTCAATCACCACATGACTATTTAAGCCTGTCATTTTCTGTTGGTCGGCCTGGCGACATCACATTCATGCTCTGCACTCTTGACACGCTGCTTACTCTGTCCAGGTCATAGTTCATGCTGCTCTTTTCTTGCCACGTAAGTTTTTTGTTTATTCAAGGCACTGTTTTGTACCTCCGCTGTGAGCGCCTTTTGTTTGTTCCTTTTTTTCCATAGTTCTGCCTTTGTGCTAATTTTGTTTTATTAGCCAAGTCTGTTCCCCGCCTTGTGCGCGCCTTTTGTTTATACTTTTTATAATCTATTATTAAATAATGTATTTAACTTCACACCATGTCTGGTCCAAATCCTTTGCACCATGGGAAAACAAACCACGCCAAAGTCCAAGTCTTGACAGGAAACGGACTTCCATACGATTCAGATGTTTAAAATCGATACTTTAAAAATGTATTTCTTACAAATTATGAACCGATTTAAGAATCGATTGAATAAAAATCGCAATTTGGATGTAAATAGATGTTCTTTTGGCACCCCTACAAGTCAGTGTTAATTTTGACAGCAGTTTTTTATTTAGTTTTAGTCGTATTGATTCAAATTTAATTTAGTCTGTCAAATTTTAGTAATCTAAAATGATTCAGTTTTAGTCGACGATATTTGCCAATATTACAGTCGGCTAAAATGACAGTAAATTGAGTCAACTAAAATAAAAATCATAAATGAAAAGACATCTTTAAAGTTTCCTTGAAAGCACCTGTATTCAAGCTACCTGCAAAGCATTTGTTTAACATTTAGCATGAATTCATGGTCAGGAATTATGCAGTTTGTCATGTTTTGCTCCACATGTCAATGTCAAATACCTTTTTAGGCATTTTTTCCCCACAATTTTATTTTTGTATTTTAGCTTCATGAAGTCTGTCAATTGTGTGTATTTTAGTTTTCTTTGGAGCAGTCAGCTTTCTATCACTATTGTATCAATTGAATAAAAAGTCCTAATCTTTAACAGTTCAGTCATCCTGTGCTAGTAACCTTGTGGCCATGATTTGCTGTACAATGGCAGAGGTGTGAGGTGTTGTATAAAAGACTTGTGATTATGTGATTAACATTCACTTTAAACTTAGAACTACTGCCCAACCTGAATTGAAACACCCACGCACACACACACACACACACACACACACACACACACACACACACACACACACACACACACACACACACACACACACACACACACACACACACACACACACACACACACACACACACACACACACACATATTAAAACATTTCAACAATTTGTCAACTCACACATTTCAAAAAGACCAGAAATGAAGACTTTTGTGCTTTTACTGTACATCAGCTGAGACTCATGAAGGGGAGGATGGAAAATTCTTCTCCACTAGATGGAGATGTTAGTCAACAATGAGTTGCTTGTATTGAGGCGCAGTATTTACTGAACTTTTGCTCAACTCAAGACCCACAATTAAATACAAAAGGGTATTCTCAGTAATCTCATAACCAAAAGGTAATTGTTTGGCAAGATAACACATTTTTTATCTGCAATGATAGACAGAAAACAGGTGAACTTGTGTAATTGTTCTAGAGGGTATGCGGTACATTTTTGGGGGGCGGCCATGCCAGCAACTCGAGGGTTCCAGGTTCAAATCCTGCTCAGCCATCATAGTCACCGCTGTTGTGTCCTTGGGCAAGACACTTTACCCACATGCTCCTGCAATGCCACCCACACTGATTTAGATTTAGCTTAAAGGGTTTCATTATGTAAAGCGCTTTGAGTCATTAGAGAAAAAGTGCTATATAAATATAATTTTACTACATTCATAAGTCGGTTCCTCAGTATATTCTGTTGCATTTTTGTTCAACTAGGGAAAAATGGACACATATTAGAAACCTAAGTCTCAGTGGTATGGTCTTAAGGTGTTATGGTCTTAAGGCTAGAAGACAGGATTTAGGGTGAGGGCTTGATTTAATATCGTCCCCAGATGAGTCTTAAATGTCCTTGGATGACAAGCAGTGATTGGATTGCAAGCATGGTAGCTTTTGATGGCCGTGCCTGTCAGACTCACCTGCTTTTTAATCAGTAATTACCATAGGGGATTCTTTCGTATTTCTTAATTAAATTGGACTAAATGCAATTAAAAACCACACTGCCGTTCCTTTAAAAGGACTCTGTGGAGTCCTTGTTGAGTTCTTGCAGTTAAGGGCTTAAGCGGCTGAATGGTCATAGTCAAGTGTCCCATTGCTGGCTGATCTGCACTTGATTATTCTATAGTGGTCAAATTAAGTTTTATCTTGGCATAGTAAAAGGGAAAAAAACTGAGTTCATGTTGTAAAATTCCAGCAACAATTGCTTGGATTCACATGACGTCATGTTTTGCTCATTAAATATGTGCGGTAGTCAAGCCAGCGTCTGTTCTTAATGAATACTAGGGGCCATTGAGCCTTTCTCCGAAAGAAAATGCCCTATGCTTGTGTTGTTTTCGGCTGTACAAACCGTTTAAATCGTGAAAAGTACAAACATTTCTACAGAGTTCCTCGGCAGATAATCAAGAAGGATGAAAGAGTGCAAGATTTTACAAAAGACGATGAGAAAAGTGGTATGCACTCCAGTCCAAAGGGGCAGACTAGAAGAATGCACAAGTTTGCAGTGATCACTTCCTTAGAGGTTTGTTTGATATACTTTTAATGTTTAGTATTTCCCATTCAAGTAGTATCTTGATATTATTTGTATTTCTTAAAACACATGTTTGCTACAAGTGTTTTGTAAAGCACCAACACGGACAGTCTAAAAACAAATAAATAAAAAGTGAACAAAATCTAAAAGAGTTAAGCTTTTGCCAAAGGCAATAATCATAAATGAAGCTTTCAGCACATACAATACACAACGTTGACATCTGTAGTTATATTTTGATAAAGACCGGGGAAAACACGTATACTCATACACGGCACGTTCAACAACAAGGCAACAAACATAGCTGTAGGTGCAAAGTTAAATCATGAAATTCAACCTTACCGAAGCAAATGATGCCAATGTCCTTGACCCAGGCACACACAAAGAAGTAGTGTAGAATGATGTCTGAAGCACTTGATAGTTTGATATGTCTGGGAACTCCACTGAGGGATAATCCTTAATATCACTCGACAAAACTTTTTTTGATAAAATATATGGGTTCTATTCCATTGCATAGTTTGATTTTTTGCACGTATCTGCTTTTTGCAGGAAGCTCTTGCTGCAAAATAGCCATCTTGGCTTGCTTGACCACCACTGGTTTTCACTTTCGGGAAGAAGTCACGTGACAGAATACCAACCATCATGATTGTTGTCTTTGTTATTAGTGTATTTACAGACTTGCGAAATGTCTAAAAACTAGGGATGTGCTGATTAGAAATGTCCGATAATATCGGCCTGCCGATAATATCGGCCGATAAATGCTTTAAAAATGTAATATTGGAAATTATTGGTATCGGTTTTTTATTATCTGTATCGGGGTTTTTTTTTTGTTTTTGTTTTTTAAAGTTAAATCAACCGAAAAAACACAAGATACACTTACAATTAGTGCACCAACCCCCCAAAAAACCCTCCCTCATTTACACTCATTCACACTCATTCACAGAAAAGGGTTGTTTCTTTCTGTTATTAATATTCTGGTTCCTACATTATATATCAATATATATCAATACAGTCTGCAGGGATACAGTCCGTAAGCACACATGATTGTGCGTGCTGCTGGTCCACTAATAGTACTAACCTTTAACAGTTAATTTTACTCATTTTCATTAATTACTAGTTTCTATGTAACTGTTTTTATATTGTTTTATTTTCTTCTTTATTCAAGAAAATGTTTTTAATTTTTTTATCTTATTTTATTTTATTAATTTTAAAAAAAAGGACCTTATCTTCACCATAACTGGTTGTCCAAATTAGGCATAATAATGTGTTAATTCCACGACTGTATATATCGGTTGATATCGGTATTGGTTAAAATCTGTATCGGTAATTAAAGAGTTGGACAATATCGGAATATCAGATATCGGCAAAAAGCCATTATTGGACATCCCTAGTGCTGATCGATCAGCCACCGCAGTATCGGCCGATTTTTGTGAAAAAGCATGTGAGCATTTTATTGCGGTCACAAATGCAGATTCCCTCTGGCTGACAAACTAAAAGCTATATGTGTGTCTATACACAGTGTGGAGCTGCTCCTAAACTAATAATAATAATCTCCATCACGACTAATAAACTGCCTATGTTTATATTTCAGGTATCACTATCAAGTATAATTATGGACCAGGCTGCACACGTTACACACAAGATTGTGCTGATATTGTTAAACTGTCAATAGCACTCACCATAAATAAATTGAAAAATGTACTTTTAACAAATGTGATTGGTATCGGTATTGGTCTCGGTCGATCTCACTCATGGATTATCTGTATCGGAATCGGGAACATAAAACCCTGATCGGAACATCCCAACTAAAAACTCAATATGTGCACATGTTAAAATGTTTATTTATTTAATGCATTACATGTAAATATGATTTCTAAACTAAAAGCAAGCGTCAAGATCAAGGGTGTCCAAACAATTTCCACTGAGAGCTGCACACTGAAAAATGAAAGGATGTGGGGGCCATTTATATATATATATATATATATATATCATTTTCAAAGTCAATACAATGTACAGATTTTTTTTGAAGAAAAAAAACAGCCGTTTTGTTAGATTTGTGCTTTTTTTAATCAAGATATCGGATAATTATCATGTTGATATGAGGAATTATGAGGTCCATCCATCCATCCATTTTCTACTGCTTGTCCCTTATGGGGCCATACCAATAAATCCAATACTGGAAAACAAATTACTTTGATAACCGATTAAAAAACTAAATGCTCCAATGATGCAAACTTACCCACACTGTGCTAGAGGTTGGTTAGAGTGAGCAAATCAAGCGCTCCTTTTCTCCTGTTTCAAACTTTCCCTGCAGTTCATTGTAAACAATCATGGTGTATAAACGTGTGGGACTATATTCATAGAGCTGCAGCTATAAATTATTTTAGTAATCGTACAGTAATCGATAGATTACTATCTATCGATTACTGTAGTTTGCTTTATTAATGGAGTATTTGGATAAAAAACATTTGATAGCCTCAATGCCAATTTTAGGGAAAATGGTTGAAATAAACAAAGATTATTCTGCTTGCCATACTCCATTCTTTTTTTTTTTTTATCTCATAAATGCCAATCATCAACATTGAAATTGCATTTTAACATTTTATTAATTAAATAACAATCTCTGTAATATTTGCTGCCTCACAGATCACAGCACCCACACACGTCCACTCTCACGTCCACTCTATTGCAGCAGCCGTACAGAAACTATGTTTGCATATTTAATGTTCCGGGCACTCCATGTGTCCTGGATTTTATACATTTTCATTGGTTGCACTCATTAAACTATACCTTAATTGAAGCAACTGAACATTCATCAAAGCTTTTTTATTACTTCATTAATTGATTAATCCTTACATCCCTAATACTGTTTCAGAAGAAATCTTTTCTCGTGCCATTTGCACAAAATGTTTTGCAAACATTCAGTAAGGAGGAAAATAAACATCAAGCTTCAAGACATCAAACCTTATCAGCCACGTGAAACGGCAACATCACTATGGCGGTGCTTTGAAATCCGCTGCTGAAGAAGTTGCCCCAAAGTCCACCGCAAAGAAAAGGTGTGCACAAACTACTATTACATCTCCATTGTGAAAACAATACACACAAATGAGAAAAGCATTTATCAGTGTTGGTCTTTAGAAGCAGGGTCTTACCTGTATTGCCTTAAAAAAAAATACACTGTGCAGCCCTAGATTTTAGCATCCACATTTCAACTTTTCTAGTTACTTTACAGCAGGGGTATTCAACTGAATTGTTTGGAAAAAATGTGTAACTACCAAAATAAAAGAGAACTTAAAGGGGTGCCTTGAGGAAAGCCTCAGCTATGTAAATCACAAGTTTGGAACCAAAAGTTCAAGTTAAAGTACCACTGATAGTCACACACACACACTAGGTGTGGTGAAATTACTTTCTGCGTTTGACCCATCCCGTTGTTCCACCCCCTGGGAGGTGAGGGTAGCAGTGAGCAGTGAGCAGTGAATCATTTTGGTGATTTAACCCCCAATTCCAAGCCTTGATGCTGAGTGCCAAGCAGGGAGGTAATGGCTCCCAATTTTATAGTGTTGCATGTTTGCTAGCAATGTTAAAAATTGAGTGCAATAATCTGCCAATGTTCTTACATGGGTACAAGTTCCTCTTTACAACAGGAGCACTCTAGTGCAGTGGTTCTCAAATGGGGGTATGCGTACCCCTGGGGGTACTTGAAGGTATGCCAAGGGGTACGTGAGATTTTTTCAAAATATTCTAAAAATAGCAACAATTCAAAAATCCTTTATAAATATAAATAAAAACCTATCTTTTTTTCCAAATAGTTCAAGAAAGACCACTACAAATGAGCAATATTTTGCACTGTTATACAATTTAATAAATCAGAAACTGTATTTTACTTCTTTATCTCTTTTTTTTAACCAAAAATGCTTTGCTCTGATTAGGGGGTACTTGAGATAAAAAAAAAATTTCACAGGGGGTACATCACTGAAAAAAGGTTGAGAACCACTGCTCTAGTGTTTCTAGGTATTTGCTGCAAAAATGTTTGTCTTCCAAGTTTTGAACTGAAATTGCCTTGCGCCTTTACACCTATGAGCTTTTTTTCTATTAAACTATTTATATGTTTTTCTGTAACACTATTTTTAGAATGTGCGGCGGGCTTTTGAAAACCGCACGTTGAACAACCCTGGTCCAGATTTTCTAATGTCAATCCTGTTTGTGTCCTTGAGCATAATACTCAACACACCGACACTGTTCTCAAGGAAGCTGTTGGACAGGGTGTTTCGCAAATGCATCATGCAATCCCTAATATTACTCTTGCGATTAATAAAAAAAAGTGTCTGCACGTCTGCGCCTGCAGTCGCTCTTAAGTCTGGCCAACAAGCAAATATGAACAGTGCGTCCAGCCCAGTTGACAAAAATAACACCATCAAGGTCACGGTGCACGCAACCACATCGGAAACACAATGGAAAGCAGACCACACATTGGCATCCTTCAAAGGCGCTTTCACACACGGCAAATGGGTAAATAAAGGGTGCACATGTGCAACTACACAAGCCATAGTGCCAAGAGGAGGAAGCAGCTGCATGAGAGGAAACATTTGTAGGACCTTGTATGAGCAGCCAATTTCACAATTTCAGTCGACATGCATTGGATTTAAACACACAATATATACATATATATGTGTATATATGTAAATACAGTCGTGGTTAAAAGTTGACATACACTTGTAAAGAACATAATGTCATGGCTGTCTTGAGTTTCCAATAATTTCTACAACTCTTATTTTTTGTGATAGAGTGATTGGAGCACATACTTGTTGGTCACAAAAACTTTCATGAAGTTTGGTTCTTTTATGAATTTATTATGGGTCTACTTAAAATGTGACCAAATCTGCTGGGTCAAAAGTATACATACAGCAATGGTAATATTTGGTTACATGTCCCTTGGCAAGTTTCACTGCAATAAGGCGCTTTTGGTAGCCATCCACAAGCTTCTGGTTGAATGTTTGACCACTCCTCTTGACAAAATTGGTGCAGTTCAGCTAAATGTGTTGGTTTTCTGACATGGACTTGTTTCTTCAGCATTATCCACACGTTTAAGTCAGGACTTTGGGAAGGCCGTTCTAAAACCTTAATTCTAGCCTGATTTAGCTATTCCTTTACCACTTTTGACGTGTGTTTGGGGTCATTGTCCTGTTGGAACACCCAACTGCGCCCAATTCCCAACCTCCAGGCTAATGATTTTAGGTTGTCCTGAAGAATTTGGAGATAATCCTTTTTTTGTCCATTTACTCTCTGTAAAGCATCAGTTCCATTGGCAGCAAAACAGGCCCAAAGTTTAATACTACCACCACCATGCTTGACGGTAGGTCTGGTGTTCCTGGGATTAAAGGCCTCACCTTTTCTCTTCCAAACATATTGCTGGGTATTGTGGCCAAACAGCTCAATTTGTGTTTAATCTGACATCACATTGACAAAGATAAGACCTTCTGGAGGAAAGTTCAGCTGGGGACACCCTACAACTACGTCTAGAGGTCCACTGTATGTATTTATTTACCGGTAGTTTGCCTTTTCTTTGGCCCACCCCTATAATGTTATTAAATTTCTCTACCTACAGTAAAAAAAACCAGCATTTTTCTATATCTTGACAAAAAAAAACAATGACTTGTGTGTTGTTTGGGAACAGTTGGTAATGGTTATGTGCAGTAAAACTTTTCATGAACTGAACTCACCTTAATGTGTGTTCCTAAATTTGTGTTGGACGTCTTAGATGAAAAGAGCAGTTCTTATTTTGGTTTACAGAGTAAACAACTAAAAACTAAGGTTTGGGCATTGTTTCCACTAAACGCATACATTTGTGGAAAAAATGGCCAAGGATTATTGCATTATTGTGGGTTTCTTGCACGTCGTCTTCATCACTAAAGGAAAAATCTAATCTGAACACCAATCAATCATCATGGATTTTCTCCGTATGTATGGATGTTCTCATTTATCAAGGTCATTTTATTTTCTACATATTTTTTTGGCCTGGATTCGCAGTCCAGTTTCTCTTTTTGTAGCTTGTAGCTTTGATGTAAATTACCTAGCTACATGGGTTTAAAAGTAGCTAAGCTACAGGAAAAGCTACTCGTTAAAACGACTACTATATATATATATATATATATGTATATATATATATATATATATATATATATATATATATATATATATATATATATATATATATATATATATATATACATATACATATATATATATATATATATATATATATATATATATATATATATATATATATATATATATATATATATATATATATATATATATATATGTATATATATATATACTGTGTTCCTGGGATTAAAGGCCTCATCTTTTCTCCTCCAAACATCCATTCATCCATACATTTTCTACCGCTTGTCCCCTTCAGGGTCCCAGGGGTTGCTGGAGCCTATCTCAGTTGCATTCGGGCAGAAGGCGGGGTACACCCTGGACAAGTCGCCACCTCATCGCAGGGCCAACACAGATAGACAGACAACATTCACACACATTCACACACTAGGGACCATTTAGTGTTGCCAATCAACCTATCAACAGCCTATTTTCTACTGACTAAAATAATACAAGAACTAATTAAAATAAATGCATGTTGACAAAGATGATAACGTGAGATGGGGAAGTTGGATTTTTCTGTACAGTAAGGACCTGATCTAATATGATCCAGATTCCTGCATGACCAAACTATAAATTGTGTGTACTATTAGCGGGCATGTTGCGTGTGATCCACTAAGACTGCGTGTACAATTGATAACTAGTGCAGACCACCATATATACATTTTATTTTTGCGTTTACTCCATGGCTTTCACCATGGAGACACTGTCATTTACTGCACATTCATGTTATCATGCTCCTATCTGTGGCGTTTTGCTATGTTTTCAAACATGCAGCAGGAACGTACCACTTTTTTCTGGGAATTTACAATGGAGCACACTTTTTCGGTGCGCTAAAGGTGTGCTCATGGAAGATGCTGGCACTAACTGCAAGTATCCGCAGGAATGTCCCAGATGCAAGAAAATGCATATTGCAAAAAGTTATTTTTCATATAGGAGATATGTTAATAATGTATCTTGAATATATGTATATATATATATATATATATATATATATATATATATATATATATATATATATATATATATATATATATATATATGTATGTGTGGGGAAAAAAAAATCACAAGACTATTTCATCTCAACAGGCCTGTTTCATGAGGGGGGGTACCCTCAATCATCAGGAGATTTTAATGGGAGCATTCGCATACCATGGTTTATATAGGGCACAGAGTGGGTGGGTACAGGCTGGCGTAGGGGCGTGGTGATTGGCTCATGTGTTACCTAGGAGGTGTTTCCGTCTATGGCGGCATGCTGTTACAATTTCGCTGCGCTTGTTGAGGGATGACAGGTCTGGACGGTAAATAATAAACAGTTTCTCTTTCAAGCATAGGTTGCATCTTTTATTACCACTATTGTAAGGTGTGCTGGATGCAAGAATTTGCCATGTTATTGAAAATTCAACATTATTGTCTTTGAGGTCCCAAATGTGTTTGCTGAGTTCTGTGGTATTTCGCAGGTTTTTGTTCCTGAAAGAAGCCTTGTGATTGTTCCATCTGGTTTTGAATTCTCCCTCGGTTAATCCTACATATGTGTCGGATGTGTTAATGTCCTTGCGTATTACCTTAGATTGGTAGACAACTGATGTTTGTAAGCACCCCCCGTTGAGAGGACAATCAGGTTTCTTTCGACAGTTACAGCCTTTGTTGGTTTTGGAGTCGCTCTGTCTGGGGGCCGACGGCTCATTTGCAATTGTTTTGTTGTGGTTTGAGATGATTTGTCGTATATTGTTCATGCAGCTGTAGCTCAATTTAATGTTGTTTATATATATATATATATATATATATATATATATATATATATATATATATATATATATATATATATATATATATATGAGATTGTTATTAAAAAACATGCCAGCAGACATCAAAACGCATCAGTTGAATTTGTTTTAATCAGCCCCTTAAGTCATCCAGCAGCTGTAAAATTATATAATTATATTGCTGAATTGACTATATTAGGGGCGGCATGGCGTAGTGGGTAGAGCAACCGTGCCAGAAACCTGAGGGTTGCAGGTTCGCTCCCCGCCTCTTACCATCCAAAAAAAAAAAAAACGCTGCCGTTGTGTCCTTGGGCGGGACACTTCACCTTTGCCCCCGGTGCCACTCACACCGGTGAATTGAATGATGAATGATAGGTGGTGGTCGGAGGGGCCGTTGGCGCAAATTGCAGCCACGCTTCCGTCAGTCTACCCCAGGGCAGCTGTGGCTATGAAAGTAGCTTACCACCACCAGGTGTGAATGTTTGATGGGTTCTACATGTATGTCGGTTCTACCCGACTTTGGGTACTTAGAAAAGCGCTATATAAATCCCAGTTATTATTATATGTCTAATATTTTTTATTTTTGACAGACCATATATTTTGACAAGCATACGTAGGACGGAGCGCGACCCCCTCCTTTCTCACAGCTATTTCTACCTAGTTTGCATGTCCTTTCTAGACCCGCTAAATAAAGATGCAAAACAGCGGTCACACCGGTGCTAAATAATCAACTTCTTTTTTTCTCCTCTCAGTATTGTGGCCTTTCTGATAATCAGCATATATTCTGTGTAATTATGAAGACAGACACGCTAAATTATTTGGCTCACTTAAGAGACTAATATCTTTTTTATTTACAAAGTTTGTGAGAGCTACTTTTGTTGAAGCGGGATTTGCAATTATCTTTCTTTTTCTTTTTCTTTTTTACTTATATTTGATAAGACTTTAAAGGAGGGATCTTTTCATTTAGGTTGATTTTTCTAATATGGAAGAGACAATTTTATTCCAGATATTTAAAGTTTCAAGTAATTTTTGCGCAATTGAAACTTCCACCCATCCAACCATTTTCTACCGCTTGTCCTTTTCGGGGGCGCGGGGGTGCTGGAGCCTATCTCAGTTGGCAATTGAAACTTAGCGAAGAGAAAACATATTGCGTAACCTTTAAAAGGACTATCTGAATTTATATGTGTGGTTACAGACAGTATTTTTGAATACAACAATTGTTCTAACCATACAGAGGAGGAATACATTAAATTATGGATGTGCACATTGATCGGGCACCGATCGGTATCGGCTTATTTTCGGGAAAAAGTATGTGATCGCCATTGACGATTAATGCCGATCACAAGCGCACAACCCTTCAGGCAGATATACGTTCGAACTATACGCTACTTTGTATTAGCAATGGCAACAGCAGAGGATGCATGTGCTTGTATGGGCCAATCTGCCCCACGACAAGAGGATAAAGAAAAAAAAAGGTCGGACTACGATGGCGGACAGGCGCAAAGCACTTTGGGTAAATTTATTCCATACATAGATAATCTGCTGACTTCACTAGTGGGAAAAATGTCACTAGAGAAAAGCACTATATTTAAAGTTTAAGTTAAAGTACCAATGATTGTCACACACACACTAGGTGTGGTGAAATTTGTCCTCTGCATTTGACCCATCCCCTTGATCACCCCCTGGGAGGTGAGGGGAGCAGTGGGCAGCAGCGGTGCCGCGCCCGGGAATCATTTTTGGTGATTTAACCCCCAATTCCAACCCTTGATGCTGAGTGCCAAGCAGGGAGGTAATGGGTCCCATTTTTTATAGTCTTTGGTATGACTCGGCTGGGGTTTGAACTCACAACCTACCGATCTCAGGGCGGACACTCTAACCACTAGGCCACTGAGTATAAATATATAATTCACTTCACTAATTCGGCAAATTCCAAACGGATCGTTTAGCAGAGGTATGAAGGAAGGCAGGATTGTTTTATAATATCTCCGCAATGCCTTCATGGTTTCACATTTTCGGTACTTATGCAGATCCCGAATACACAACAAGCGAGTACCAATAGGTAGGAAAAATTGGTTTTGCATAAAAGGGCCCCTTTAAGTATCATCAAGTAACATTATCACTGGAGGACCAAGCTAAACACGTTACACACCAAGAGCAAGCCAGGAGCAGGCATGCTTATAGCTATGCTAACTGCTAAGCTAGCTTTAAACAACACCGATAAATATGTGCTTAGTAAACTTTAAGAAGTGTAGATGGAACCACGTTAAGCAGAGAGTAAACAGTTTTTACCAGGAAATTAACAAGTATATTAATAAGAGTTATAGAGGATTACATAACTGTTGGTGTGTCAACATTGTCTCAGTCAGTATGTGGCATGTAAGAGGAGGGTGGATCGTACCATGAATTGGTGGTGTCGATGCCAAGGGTACTATCAGGATATGATCGATACTAGAGTGATTCGGTCGATATTTTTATTTCCTCAACATCATTTTTGTTGTTGTTTTTGTTAATGTTTACAAACTCAGGGAATCATTTGCTGGACACAGGAGGACTTTGAGGGCAAAAACAAAAATATTTAGGTGAGTATTAGGTAACAACTTTTGCTTTTGTTTAGTTATTGTGCACTATTTTTCTATACTATATTTGTTTTGCTCAAACAATTGTAAATACAGAGAACGAGTAACTCGTTTGCATATAGCGTTGATATTGTTACGCTGTCATTAGCATTCACCATAAATACATTGAAAGATTGTCAGTTAATATCGTCAGCATTAACCCCTGATCGGAACAGCCCTACTTTAAAAATATTGAACTTATAAGGCATGTTTGAATATCTCATACAGGGTCGAGTGTCCTGGTATTCAGTAATGGAAAATAAAAATGGTCACCCTGTGACAGACACTTGTTGTGCCACACGTCACCCGTCAGGTAGGAAGCAGAGTCCACATGATTGTGCTATTGCCTTGTCAGCAATTATGCAGCCGCACATGCATCACGCTGATGAATATTCCGGTAGCAGCTCTACTCCAGCTTGCCTTCATAATAGACAGTCTGGGCTCTGAGTATAACACCACCATGCAAAACAACTCTGAACAGTGCAGAAGAAACAGAACTTGATAAGGGAAGAAATATTTTTAGACTATTAAAAATGTGTTATTTCTGCAGTCCTTTGTAATGCAAGTCTTAGTTGAAATTAATGTGCCTGGATGAAAGATTTAACATAGAATTAAAAATAATTGTAGGAAAGCAACGTGACAATTGTCACAGAAACACCAGACATTATCATCCACGCAATTCAGTTATGCTGTTATATTTAAAGGAGCCATATGTAGTAATGTAGCCAGAAATAATACTGCAATCACAGTCAAAATGATATAGTCCCCTCCCACTCTCCATGACTGAGGTTGCCAGATACGCAGCCGAATGCGAATCCTACCCCAAGGAACTTCAAATGGCAAGCGACGAGTCCTACGCTGTGGGTTTCTCTTGTTTATGCTTCTTGCAAGATGTTTTACTCAGTATTTATGCCACATTTTACTGATGTCGATTAGCCAAATGTATTTGTAAAGTTACGCAGCAATATTTTAGTCAGGAGTCGGGACAGATTGTTGGCATTACCCTGCTAAAATGTCTCGTTTGACCGCACGGACCACCATCAAAATAATAACATGTAATAATATACATACACATATATACACATACACATATATACATATACATATATATGTGTATATATGTGTATAAATGTATGTGTATGTATACATATATATGTATGTATGTATACATACATATATATACATACATATACAGTATATACATATATACATACATATATACATATATATATATATACACATATACATACATACATATACATATATACATATACATATATAAATACAAATACATATACATATACATATACATATACACATACATACATACATACATATATACATACATACACACATATACACATACATATATACATACATACACATATATACATACATACATATACATATCAATCAATCAATCAATCAATCTTTATTTATATAGCCCTAAATCACAAGTGTCTCAAAGGGCTGCACAAGCCACAACGACATCCTCGGTACAAAGCCCACATACGGGCAAGGAAAAACTCACCCCAGTGGGACGTCGATGTGAATGACTATGAGAAACCTTGGAGAGGACCGCATATGTGGGTAACCCCCCCCCACTAGGGGAGACCGAAAGCAATGGATGTCGAGTGGGTCTGACATAATATTGTGAGAGTCCAGTCCATAGTGGATCCAACATAATAGTAAGAGTCCAGTCCATAGTGGGGCCAGCAGGACACCATCCCGAGCGGAGACGGGTCAGCAGCGCAGAGATGTTCCCAGCCGATGCACAGGCGAGCGGTCCACCCCGGGTCCCGACTCTGGACAGCCAGCACTTCATCCATGGCCACCGGACCTGTGCCCCCCCCCCCCCCCCCCCTCAAGGAAAAGGGGAGCAGAGGAGAAAAGAAAAGAAACGGCAGATCAACTGGTCTAACAGGGGGGCTATTTAAAGGCTAGAGTATACAAATGAGTTTTAAGATGGGACTTAAATGCTTCTACTGAGGTAGCATCTCTAATTGTTACCGGGAGGGCATTCCATAGTACTGGAGCCCGAATAGAAAACGCTCTATAGCCCGCAGACTTTTTTTGGGCTCTGGGAATCACTAATAAGCCGGAGTTCTTTGAACGCAGATTTCTTGCCGGGACATATGGTACAATGCAATCGACAAGATAGGACGGAGCTAGACCGTGTAGTATTTTATACGTAAGTAGTAAAACCTTAAAGTCACATCTTAAGTGCACAGGAAGCCAGTGCAGGTGAGCCAGTATAGGCGTAATATGATCAAACTTTCTTGTTCTTGTCAAAAGTCTAGCAGCCGCATTTTGTACCAACTGTAATTTTTTAATGCTAGACATAGGGAGACCCGAAAATAATACGTTACAGTAGTCGAGACGAGACGTAACGAACGCATGAATAATGATCTCAGCGTCGCTAGTGGATAAAATAGAACGAATTTTAGCGATATTACGGAGATGAAAGAAGGTCGTTTTAGTAACACTCTTAATGTGTGATTCAAACGAGAGAGTTGGGTCGAAGATAATACCCAGATTCTTTACTGATTCGCCTTGTGTAATTGTTTGGTTGTCAAATGTTAAGGTGGTATTATTAAATAAATGTCGGTGTTTAGCAGGACCGATAATCAGCATTTCCGTTTTCTTGGCGTTGAGTTGCAAGAAGTTAGCGGACATCCATTGTTTAATTTCATTAAGACACGCCTCCAGCTGACTACAATCCGGCATGTTGGTCAGCTTTAGGGGCCTGTTATGTTCAATTTAAGTTTGGACCCTGATGTAAAACCACCTGCCGTGCGTCATGGGCGTGTTATTAGAACTGACACTGCAGCCGCCTTTTCTCCTTTGTTCACTGTGTCTATGCAGAATATATCACACTCTGCAGACACTGAACAATTAATGTGCTCTTTTATTTCCACATGTTCTGAGATTCTGGACAGTATAGCACCCCTCAGAGCTATACGTCCAAAGTCAAAACAGGAGCCTTGGCTCAATGAAAGCACACGCACAGCTCGGCGTGAGTGGCGAAGGGCGGAGCGTAAGTGGAAAAGGGATCACTTGGAGGTCTCTTATCAAATTTTAAAAGAAAGCTGTCAGAACTATCAAAGTGTGGTTAAAGCTGAAAAAACTAAATATTTGTCAGACTTAATTTCAAATAGTATCAACGAGCCACGTGTTCTTTTTAAATCTATTAGTTCTGTTCTTAATCCGAATCCAGCCACTTCACTAGAGATGACAAGGGAAACTTGTGAAAAATGTATCTCCTTTTTTAACGACAAGGTTGCTACTATTCGGGCAAATCTTTCTCCTTCTCCATTTAGTTTCAATGTGGCCACTCGGTGCTCGGCTGTGTTTTGTCAGTTTGAGCCTGTGTCCATGCCTGAGCTTACAGGAATAGTCGACAAACTAAAACCCTCGTCCTGTCCCACAGACCCAGTCCCCCCTCGCTTTTTTAAAGAAGTTTGGGACTCTATTGACTTATCTGTTAGGGACATCATCAACAGCAGCTTGATTTCTGGCAGTGTGCCCTCTTTTTGTAAAGGAGCTGTTGTTGAGCCTTTGATCAAAAAAACAGGTCTTGATCCTACAAGTTTGTCAAATTATCGGCCCATTTCTAAATTACCTTTTGTGTCAAAAATTTTGGAGAAATGTGTTTTGGCGCAACTACAACCTTTTTTAGATGAAAATAGCACTTTAGATCCATTTCAGTCTGGATACAAAGCTTTGCACAGTACTGAATCTGCACTTTTGAAGGTTTTTAATGATTTGCTTTTAATATCTGATTCTGGCAGCTCTGCCATTTTAGTGCTTTTAGATCTTACAGCTGCCTTTGACACAGTCGACCACACAATTCTTTTAGATCGCCTGAGAGACTGTGTGGGTGTCAGGGGGACTGCATTAGAGTGGTTTAGATCCTACCTGTCAGAAAGGTCTTTCTCTGTCAGGCTGGGGGACGCCACTTCTTCTTCTGCTCCGCTTTACTGTGGTGTCCCCCAGGGATCTATTCTAGGCCCCATCCTGTTTGCACTGTACCTTCTTCCTCTTGGAGAGATTTTTAAGAGGCATGGAGTGTTTTATCACTTTTATGCAGACGACTGCCAAATTTATATGCCTATTTCAAAAGGCCACGGCCCCCTGACACTCCTTCTCAACTGTCTATGCGACGTCAAGGCTTGGTTAGCCCAGAATTTTTTAATAATGAATGAGGGAAAAACGGAAATTTTAGTGTTTGGTCCGGCCCTCACTGACTTGGGACCATTGCAAAATTATGTGCGTCCCAAAGTCACCAGCCTTGGCGTCACTATAGACAGCGATTTTAAACTTGACAAACAAGTCAATGGCGTTTTAAAATCGTGTTTTTATCATCTTCGTCTTTTAGCAAAGGTAAAATCGTTTTTATCTTTTAACCTTTTTGAACAAGTCGTGCATGCTTTTATTTCAAGTCGCCTGGACTACTGCAATGCACTTTATGCTGGCATTAGCCAAAAAGCTCTCTCCCGGTTGCAGTTAGTCCAGAATGCGGCAGCACGACTTTTAACAGGGGCCAGGAGATGCCAGCATATAACCCCAATCCTTGAGAGTTTGCACTGGCTCCCTGTTCATTTTAGAATTGATTTTAAAACCTTGCTGTTTGTTTTTAAAGCTTTACATGGACTGGCACCTCAGTATATCTCGGACCTCATCCAAACTTACAATCCTGCGCGCGCTCTGAGGTCCGAGAGCCAGCTCCAGCTCGTGGTGTCCAAGACGAGACTTAAAACCAGGGGAGACAGGGCCTTCTCTGTGGTCGGCCCTAAGCTCTGGAACACTCTGCCCCTCCATGTTCGAACTGCTCCCACAGTGGACTGTTTTAAGTCTCGTCTTAAGACCCACTTTTATTCTCTGGCTTTTAACACTACGTGAGTTGTGTGGTCCTCTGTTGTCCTCTGTGTTTTTAAAATTTTGCTTTTTGCTTTCTATTTACTGTTTTAATTGGTTTTACCCTTTGAAATTGTTTTTAATCACATTTATTTTATATTGTTTTTAATTGTGTTTAATATTGTTGTGCAGCACTTTGGAAACATTTTGTTGTTTAAATGTGCTATATAAATAAAGTGGATTGGATTGGATTGATGTAGAGTTGGGTGTCATCAGCATAACAATGAAAGCTAACACCGTATTTGCGTATGATGTCGCCTAGCGGCAGCATGTAAATACTAAAGAGTGCAGGGCCAAGAACCGAACCCTGAGGAACTCCGCACGTTACCTTAACATAGTCCGAGGTCACATTATTATGGGAGACGCATTGCATCCTGTCAGTAAGATAAGAGTTAAACCACGACAAAGCTAAGTCTGACATACCAATACGTGTTTTGATATGCTCTAATAAAATATTATGATCGACGGTATCGAAAGCAGCGCTAAGATCAAGAAGCAGCAACATAGATGACGCATCAGAATCCATCGTTAGCAGTAGATCATTAGTCATTTTTGCGAGGGCTGTCTCCGTAGAGTGATTTGCCCTGAAACCGGATTGAAAAGGTTCACAGAGATTGTTAGACACTAAGTGTTCATTTAGCTGCTGTGCGACAATTTTTTCGAGGATTTTCGAAATAAAGGGAAGGTGGGACACCGGTCGGTAGTTTATCATGAGGTCAGGATCAAGGTTAGGTCTTTTGAGCAGAGGATGAATAACCGCTTTCTTGAATGCTAGGGGAACAGTGCCAGAGGAAAGTGATAAGTTTATAATATTTAGCACTGATGGACCTAATAATACAAAAAGCTCCTTGATAAGTTTCCCAGGAAGTGGGTCAAGTAAACATGTTGTTTGTTTTATCCCACTTACACGCTGTAATAGTTCCTCTAATGTTATTTCATCAAAAAGAGAGAGACTATTTTGTATTGCAGTATCCGTCGTAGATACAGTTGTATCTGTGTTCATAGAACCCAGTTGTAGCTGGGATGCGTTGTCTTTAATCTCCTTTCTAATGAGTTAAATTTTCTTATTAAAGAAATTCATAAAGTCATCTGCCGAGTGGGTGGAGCTATTGGGAGGAGTCCCTTGTTGGGTTAGCGATGCTACTGTACTAAACAAAAATTTAGGGTCGTTTTTGTTGAGGCGGATGAGATTTGAGTAATATTTAGCTTTAGCTAAGGTAAGCATGCGTTTATACGATATTAAACTATCACTTCATGCTTGATGGAAAACCTCAAGCTTGGTCGCGCGCCATTTGCGTTCCAACTTTCTACATGATAATTTATGAGCTCTGGTTTCCTCTGTAAACCATGGGGTGCGCCTTTTAGGGGCCCTTTTTTGTTTTAGCGGTGCTATACTATCAATGGTTTTGCGCAGGGCATTGTCAAAGTTGTTAGTGAGGTTATCAATAGAGCCGACATAATTTGGGAATGGTGCCATTACCGAAGGCAGTAGGTCAGCAAGAGTCATCGTTGTGGCGGCATTAATGTTGCGGCTGCTATAGCAGTTATTATTATTATTAGTTTGTTGACAATGAGTCAGAACTTCGAATTTTATAAGGTAATGATCGGACATTACTTTAGTATACGGGAGTACCATAACTTTGGAGGTGGTGACACCCCTGACCAGCACTAGATCTATCGTATTACCGTTGCGATGCGTAGGTTCATTTATTATTTGTGTAAGACCACAGCTATCAATTATAGTCTGGAGCGCCACGCACTGAGGGTCCGATGGGTTATTCATATGGATATTAAAGTCCCCCATTATGATTATATTGTCTGCGTGCGTCACTAGATCAGCAACGAACTCTGAGAATTCATTAATAAAGTCCGAGTAGGGCCCTGGGGGGCGGTAGATAACAGCCATATCGAGAGGCAGCGGTGTGACAGACCTCATAGTAAGCACCTCAAACGATTTGTATTTATTATTTAGGTTAGGGGTAAGGTTAAAGTTTTCATTGTATATTAGTGCGACCCCCCCTACCCCTTTTAAGGGGACGGGCAATATGCGCATTCGTATAGTTAGGAGGAGATGCCTCATTTAGCGCAAAAAATTTGTCTGGTTTGAGCCAGGTTTCGCTAAGACCAATGACGTTAAGATTGTTGTCTCTAATGACCTCATTAACTAATAACGTTTTGGGAGACAATGATCTTATGTTTAAAAAGCCCATATTATAAGTATTGGGCTGTTTTGACGAGTTTTTGTTTAAATTATCCTTAGTAGAAATATTAATAATGTTGCGTTTATTATACGTAGTGCACTTTAAATAGTTTCGACCATATCTAGGAATTGATACGACGGGAATTTTCAGATTGTTTACTTGATGCTGCGATCGACTGAACGCATCATGATTTGCCACCTCAGTAGAATGCATATCTACCCCGGACACATTCACAACAGAAAACACATTATGTGAGTTGTGTGTTATTCTAAGAAAATTGCTATGCGTACAGGAATTATCCAGCCTGGTGCTGGCTAGTTCTAGCTTAACTGACTCCTCACCCGGACTAGCAGGCTCTGTAATTGCCTGTGACCGGGCTTGCTCTAGTGTAGTTAGTCAAATGTGACTTAAACAGTAGTCTATATTCTTAGACAGGATGATGGCGCCTTCCTGGTTAGGGTGAAGGCCGTCCCTCATCAGCAAGCCTGGTTTGCCCCAGAAAGAGGGCCAATTATCAATAAACGTTAGTCCCTGTTGTCTACAGAAGCTAGCCAGCCACTTGTTAAGCGAGACTAATCTGCTATATCTCTCATCATTGCCTCTCGCAGGCAGGGGGCCAGAGACAATTACTCGATGCCTGGACATCTTTCTAGCGAGATCACAAGTCCTGGCTATGTTTCTCTTTGTAATCTCTGACTGTCTCATTCTAGTGTCATTGGAGCCAACGTGTACAACTATATTCGCATAACTAGTGGTGCGATTAGCCTGTCGTACGTGTTTACTAGGCCTGTTGCGAGTTAGCTCCCTAAGATTAGCCTCAATGTCAGGTGCTCGGGCCCCCGGGATGCACTTAATTGTGGCTGGTTTGCTAAGCTTTATGTTTCGGGTGATGGAGTCCCCTATGACTAAGGTGTGGTGCCCGGTAGACTGGGGTGTAGGACTAGCTAAAGAGCTAAATCTATTATGCGTCTCAACCGGTACACCGTAGCTTGTAGGCCGCTTAGGACTGCTACAGGCTGGGCTAGTTAGCTCGCTACAGCTAACGCTAGCAGATGTGTCCGCAACATCTAAAGTTACGAGATTACTCTGCTCTAACTGGCGGACACGGCCCTCTAGCAGAGCCAGCCTCTCCGTGAGTAAGGTGCAAGACGCGCAGGAAGCCATACTCACGGTGTTTTCTGTCACCGAGTGAAGTTCCTGCTGTCTTCCGAGAAGTCCTGGTCACGGTGTGCAGGAGTAGACTCCTTCTGACCGGCGCCCGGCGACGCCTTTCTCCGCGCTAGCTTCGTTAGCTTAGCAGCTAGCTGCTAGCTAGCTGCGGGAGGGGTGGAGAGACAGAGATCGGGTGATTTGCAAGTTAAATAGTACTACTAAATATGTTGAGAAAGTAATAAAGAAAGCTGCAGAACAATTTAAAAGCACACAATTAGAACGATACTTAGCTTTTTCGAAACAGCGAGCAGTCAGCGAGCAGTCACGCACGGTCATACATACATACACATATAAATATATATACACACACATACATACTGTTAAAAGTGATTTTGGCTTTTAGTTAGAAAAAAAAGCGCGGAAAGTCATGAAGAAACTATATAATATATTATAAATCACATAGGCCTACTTTAATGGCAAGCCAAGACCAACAGTAAAATTACCGCCACATTTCGTTCAGCATAACGCCATGTTGCATCCAACCTGACGCGCTGCATTCTATTCCATGTACGCACATCACCATCTTTCAGTGCAGAGTGCAATTCTATGAGCCAACCCACGCTACACAAAAAAAAACGTTACACTTAAATCATATAGCCTACTACCATGTCAATACACACAGTAGAATTACATATTATTATATTACATATAATGCATTATAATGTGCCAAGCAAATAACACCCCGTATGTGCCTGATGCACGTACAGTACCAGAAACCGCAATTAGCCGTGCTAATGTTGGGACCCATTTCCTGAGTATATCTGTATATCGAGAACGAAATAGGCACTGACACTGCCCATATCCACATAGGTTTTATTTGTCGAAAATATATTTTGCCCTGTCAGTTGGATAGACATACAGGCTAACGGGTATATATTTCCCCAGTTAGCCTATATGTCAATGTGTCATTGACTGGGCTAGCATGCTAAGTTAGCATTACACTAGTGTAAGTATTCGTTGCACGAACAAACTAGCTTTGTTAGACAAGATCATAGACTGTATCGGACAATATAGTTTACATACGAAATGTCCATTTCCATTTATTACAAGAAATAAAACGTAAATTCCTTACTTACCTATCAAGGAGAAAATTAGCAAGTTGGGCGTCAGATGTAAAAATATTCACTGCCTTCAATCGTCTCCATCTTTCAAACGCATCCCTGATACAAATCCCCTTTTTGTTCCTGGCTTTGTCATGAATAAGTTGAGAATCGTCACGACGCCTTTTTGATTTACTAAGGTCTGACATGTTTAGTAACTTTACCTGTGGCAGTAGCCAGATGAAGAGGGTGGTGCGTAACTGGCAACTTGGATGTGACACACTCATGGACTTTCTAATTGGTCAAACGGTGCAGAGCGGGACATCGCAATTAAAACAATAACAAGATTTCGGGGCTGCAAATCAAATTTTGAAATGAGCATATCCCGGCTGAACTACCGTTATCACTTATAGAGGTATTCGAAAATAATATGATTTATGAATGCCTTTTGACATATCAGGGCCATTCAATGATGACTTGACAAGCAATTATTATATATGGCACCTTTAATGCTGTCCCTCATATATTGGCGTACAAAATCAACATCAAAAGAAATACCAGTCAGCACATGTACATGCAATCTTTCAATCAAAGGAGAACAGCAACATGGAGCGTGTAATACAGGCTTCACTGCACTAACCCAAGCTGCAGAGAGCACAGTACAACCAAGAGGAATACACATATGTCCAACTAAAGCCACAGTGTGGCTTACCTGAGGTGATGTGTGTGCTGTGATTTATGGGTTACAGCCACAGACGCTTTCTTCTTGCTGGAAGGGCGAACGAGGTCGTGTACCATTAGAAGTGTTGTGTTCACAGGTGCAGACCTAATCAGCCCAACACTTGGTATGGCCAAGCTTGCAATGGTAGCAACCACAGGCACCAAAACTAATGAATAAGAAAAAGGTTCATTTTGTTGGCTGTCTGGCACTAGGAGGTTATTGCTGCATGGGTAGAAATACAAACACACAATTTATACAATTCTTAAGAAGAATAGTTTTGTTTAGGACTAGCG